>NC_069375.1:9419848-9722878 GCF_021730395.1 Mercenaria mercenaria | reverse complement strand
ATATCATATCTTTTGCGTTCATTTAAATAAAGGACTCTGTATAAAAAAACTTTTGTCAATAATTAACAAATACAAATGTTTCTAAGAAAACCGTAAATTCTAAACAAAAATATATTTGAAAAAGACATCTGTATTGATGTCTTCAAACGTGTGTAACCGTAACAGTTGCTTGTATTTCAAGATTTGCTGAAAGTTGCTGGTGCAATAATATCAGGAGACTCCTCGAAATTGCACACACGATCAGATGTCATTCTAAAAACAAATAAACAAACAAACTGCTTCTTGCGTTCGAAAACTTTGATATATTAGTGGATTTAAGAATAATTTATGTTTAAGATTTATACAATTTGTTGACATATTTGGTAATTAAAATGACCCGTGAACATACTCAGTCCGTTTTTTGTATGCGTGTGCTCTGTGCTTTATATTGATCTTCTTATATATTTTATAATTGTGTCGGTGCGACGTAAACCACAACAAAATAAATAAATTCTAGTATAGATTTTATTAATTATCACAACAGCAGTCTTTCAATATTGCTTTGGGATTGTAAAAGGTCTCACCCTACTTGAACAGAGTGTTGTTATACTTCTGTTCTTTGGGGATCATTGAGTCCATTCATTGAATTGTGGTTAAAATGCCGATGGGAAAATATATACTAAGTTCAGTGCTCCAACCCGGGAACGAAAAGTACAACATTTCTTCGAAAGTTTGTCTCTAAATAGAATACAAGTATTGTATTCAGATTTCTTTTTGTATTTGTATTGTTTTATCTATAAATATAAGTATGTTTCACCTGATAAATACTACAGTCGAATGTTTTGTTAAATTTAGATATATACACCATAGGTGCAAATGTTTTGTAAGAAACTATCAGATAAATGTTATGAGGTGGCTATAAAGAGGAGGTTATGATAAATTAAGTAATTTATATTATACTTTGCTATTTTCTGTTTGTTTTAATATGAAACATGTATTTCATGACTTATTGTCACACGCCTGTATGATGAAAGTTACATTTTTTTCATCGACACTTTTCCCTGTTTTCTCGTGACAGGTGGGTATGAGAGAACTAAACATAGATTCAGTTCTAATACGCATACTATTGTCAGGCTGTCAGAGGTCCGTATTCATAAAATTGTTGTCAATTTAGAGGCAGTTGCCATTAGAAAATACATCTATTGAAAATAAAAGTTAATTTCTTGAAAATTAGTAACATCGTGACAACTAGACATTATTAATATAATAAAAGAAGAAATATGAGAAAAATTAATGATGTCTTTACAAAAGCAATGTGTTCGTTATATAGGTAAACAGTTTAATCGGTTAAGAACGCTTTATCTGAATACTTAAACTAATTTATAGAAAGAGCAATTCTTACCCTAACATGTTAATCAATTTCTTGATACAGCGATAATACTTTCAAGCTTTATTATTCAAATCTCTTAATATAGTAATGTAAAATCCCTCTTCCAATTTTTTGCTTGAATTTGCAAATATGATCTCATTGACATATCTTACTACAACAGTCAGTGGTGTACTCCTCGACAGAATAAACTTACAAACGTTACTTCTAATAGTTATTATTATTATTATTATTATTATTATTATTATTGATCATAACCATTGAAATATAATTCTTTCTGTTTGATTGATCTGCTTTTTGTTGTATGTATGTGTATTTTGTAAACTATGTAAAAGGTAAAGTTAAAGGTCTTGTTTATTATAGTGTCACCCCTATTGAAAAGGCCAGCCAATTTGGCTTACGAAACACCTTTATTGTGCGTACCAATTACCTCCCAACTCCTATCACTATGCCAGGTGCCAGGCGGATAGAAGTCGGTAACCATTCATTTAACTAGCTCGCGGCTCGAGTCCCATGATAAACATCCCCGGACGAACGCTCCCCATGGAGCTCGAACCTTCGACCTCCCGATCCCGAGGCGGACGCCTTAACCACTAGGCCACGGTGACCGGTGTATGTGTATGTATTTAGGCATATTGTAAATCAACCATAAAGTAGAGCGCTTTTATGTGATCTTTTCACCTATGTACTTGCGTTACAGACTAGACTCCATGAGTTTCCCATTTACTCTTATGTTCACTTCATATTCCACTTATTGCTATCTGAGCATAATATGGCTTTGTTAAAACTTTGCGTATCATCATGCTGTATTATATATAACTTGGGTGAATAAAGTATTATCCCGTCTTTTAAAGTTTTCTCTTATCATTTTGATAACATCAATCGACATAACACTTAAGTCATTTATACAGTGATCATGTTGATATTTTGTTTTAGGTTGCGTAATTGTTTGAACAGTGTATTTTTTAAATTACATTTTACATCTGTTCACCGTGATAAAAGATTTATAACCATCCATGTCTCGTCGGTGGTTTTACTGACTAAGATCCTTAGATAAGAACATATAATGAAAATATCATCATTAATATCAGCATCGCTTCTCAGTTTTAGGCTTGGCCCTACATGCAGGCACCAGAGAGACAATAATTGTCGCGATTGAAATGACACCACTTAAGATCAAAACCTACAACTGCATATCAGTGACTGCAATGAAATTCCACTGTTGCAAGATTAACATCGTACAAACACGAGGAATGAACTTCAACTGCAACAAAAGTTCAAAAACTCTGCAAGATTTGGTGATAAGTGACGACAGAACAGTCAAATATTCATTATTATCACAAAGGTGTGTAACCATCTTGTTCTGAACCATTTTCAACCGAAAAAAGGGTTGCTCTGTACCTCTGTCTTCTCAGACGATATATGTTTGGGGACAAGCCTTGGAATCGTTAACGGACTGACTTATTCTAACATTCGCTTGTCTTTCAAAATGTAATGATACATGATATGTAGAACCATTAGAACCATTACAAAATGAAGATATGAATTTCAAAATAATTTATATTATTTTATCTTGGTAAAGAGCCTTCTAATTATCTGAACTAGGGCAGCGAAATCTGAAATCAGACAGATCTTTGGAAATTTTGTTTACTCCCGGATATACAGATTTTATTCATATGTCAAGCATATTAGCAAGCCAGTCAGTTGCAAATAATCACGAAAATGTCCAAATAAATTATATCAAAATGTTAACTTTGCAAAATCGTCCAGATTGAAACAATACAATTAGTGAACTCTTTATTGACATATAAAAAAATAACACACAGAAGTACATGCTATAAACTGGATAATATTTGCGATGGTCCAATCAAACATATTAAGCTTCGCACACCGGGCACATTTTCAAACAATGTCGCTAGGCATAGGTATCTTTTTGACAACACAGAAAATGACGTCACTCGACCTTCAGCTATTTCCGGAAGTAAAGAAAATAAAAGTAGAGAGGCCAAACTTGAAAACGATAGTCGCATTTGCATTGGTCGATAGCCAGGGGTCACTCGCAGGGGTCGCCCGTCTAAATGTATGCGCGTGGACTTCTTATTATTTTTCTAACGGGGAGTCAGTTGTCAGCACTTTCTGATGATTTGAAAATACCTGGGCTTTAGCACGACATGTCAGCTTTTCATCTACGAAAAATGTTTGAACTCGGAATAAGCACAAATCCCACAGGGGTCCATAACGGAACAAGGGCTTATGGAGATTTTGGAACTTCGTCAAATCGTTCAAAAGGTCCTTTTTGATGTTGTCTAAAAGTGTCAATATATGCCTTGGATGAAAGATATTTCGTACATGTATTTGAGCGCTGCAGACCTAGACATTTCAGAAATAATTTCGTAATAAATGTTGATTCTACGGAAGCGTGAAAGGGCCATCAAACGCTAATACGTTTTATTACGTTACAGGTGAGGAAAGGATATACTAGTAACATATTATCCAGTGGTGTGTTGACGAAATAAACGTGAAACACCATGCGAATATTAAAACGCGAAGTACAACTTGAAATATACACGCGAATATGCATGTTTGCCAGCTAATTTGGTGCAGTATATTCAAACGCAAAATATAAGAGGCATTAAATCTGATCATTATCATAAAATTCTTATTTTCTGCAAAAAAACAAATACAGTTCCAATAAAACAAAAACAACAAGTAGATTTGTCTTGTCGCATTTACAGTAACGTAGACTGGTCGTAATGACGCCGTTCACAAAAAAAAAAAAAAAAAAAACAAAAAAAAAAAAAAAAACACACAAAAAAAAAACAACGATACAGGTATTAACATAATTACGTGTGTAACGTATAGCTACAACTCCTTTAAAATAAGTTTTTAAAGTCTTACTGCTTTATACCGAGGGACCCATTTTCTGACGAAATTGGTTGTCAAATTCAAGAGTCAACATTTGAAGAGTTAATTGTCCAACAAAAGATTTTACTAACATTACAATATGTAAATACACATCAAAATTAACATACCAGCTCAAACATTGGACATTTCGAAAATTTCATAAAAGCGACAGTAGTACTTGACTACATTTACACACATTCATCATAAAGGACAGGAAGTCATTTTCATTAATAAGGACAAGGACAATTTAAGATATCGCCAGATACACTGTCTTTATATCCCAATCTCAACTTTCTGCGAATTAATCAAACCGATCGTTTATGTTAAACCCTTAGGACGGTGGTACTTTGGTGTATGACTCTAATTCTCAAAGCTGTTCAAAATTCGAAAGCTGTACTGTATATTTATCTGTTATTGTATGTTCTTCTGTTTCCGACAGTTATACATTTTTGTCATGAGGGATATTCGAAAAGAAATGCACTTAATCTTCGTATTTCCTGATCTTTTAAGTTAGTTAAAGCATAGGGTCATTATTGCAAAGATAGGCGTTTTAGTTACATCCAGTATAAATGTCACAAGAACTCAAACTATAAATAACTTTGCTTTGGGTTTTATCATATCCACTAATATCAAAACATTTGCCAGTTGATTTGGTGCAGATGATTTGGATGTCTTTATAATTAAAATTAAACTTCATAATTTAAAAACCGAAAGTGGAATAATGTAAATGAGTTTCAAATACTGAAACACAAGTTAATGCAAGAAACAGTGTAATAAACACCACCAAAAATAGTTTTAAAAGAAGAAAAATGCTTTACTAGAAACTTGATTGAAAACGACAAGGTCATGCAAAACCTTAGAATGTTTATCCTTTTTTTATATATATGTCTAGTATTTAAAAATATTGGTGAAAATGCTTCCCTTTAGCGGAAGTACTAGGTAGTTGCTAACGATAAGAGGACAACTCATTTAGTCAAAATGATCAAAAGAGCCTAATTTACTTAATACAGATCCAGTTTTATTACGTTTCGAACAACCCCCGCGCAGAAAAGTTTTGTACTAGTCATATCAAAGGTTTTCGAATCAAGTTTACCTATCAAAATTACACAACGGATTCATCACGAGGTGCATGAACTTTGACAATAATAAACTGATGAACATCTTATTAAGTTCGAATTTGATTCTGTAATATTGTAATAAGGCAAGGGGCACAATTTGCTGGGCAATAAAAATTTGTTACGGCCTATTTATCCATACAGGGATCTTCATTAAATGTGCACGTTTAAATTGCATCTTTTTGTCTACCAAAAAGATTGTATAATTTTCCAAAACAAATATATTCGTAATTTCAGCAAACACTGTGACGAACTGCCATAATCTCTGATATTTACTTTTCAACAATTTAGAACATTTTCTCACACTAAGAAATGTCAATTGGACTCGTATGCAACCAACAGATTTCTGCAGGGTTTTTTTTTCGACGTATTTTGAGTTTTTATCTCTTTTTCACATGCGCTCTGCTCACAAATTCCATCCGGTTGTGTATTCAAAAGCGTTGGGAATAACAACAATTATTATTTACTTCACTCCTTTAAGATCCAAATTTAGTTTAGACGTACAGTAGCGCTATTCAAGTCAAAGTTGACACACACAAACGGAAATAAAAAAAACTCTGTTTCTTTCGTTTCTAAAATTGAGAGGATATATATCCAGTAAAGATAATCATTCCTGTCAGCCTGGCAGTTCTAGTAGAACCCTCTTACAGTTCGATGACTTTAAGAGACCAGATCCGGATACAGATTATAGGACGTTGGTTCGACGAATAACGGTATAAGGGGAAGGCCGACGAAAAAGTCGCCCTAATTCGAAAGTTTTGCATTTGTCTGGTTATGTAACTTTTAATTGTACATTGTACGTTAAAAGAGGGGATTTGGCCTGCAACATACCTTGTCTTGTTTACTCATTTGTCAGTTTAACACACTAGATCTATTCATGCATTATTAAATTTGTCTGAAGCCGCATTAAACTTATTTCTTTTCGGAAAATTTGCATGAAATGTATTCGTAATAAAGATAAATTGCTAAAAACCGGCCAAGTGCTTAATCTTAAACAATTCTCTTGGATTTATTTTGAAAATGCAATTCATCACTTTATTTGTTTTTGTATATCTGATATGATAATTAGCAAGTACAGGTGTGCGGAGCGGTTAAAGTACAATTCATTTTTTTTCCAGTATGGAAGGTTTGGCTTTCCTACGCATATTATTTCCAAATGACTGATATTTCTTCATAAAATTGGAATTCAAATTATCAGAAATATGTTGATTATATTGATGCATAAAAACAGAAAATCTAGACACTTTTAACTGGAGACAACAAACGAAGAAATGTGAAAAAATAATTTGATTAGTGCGTTATCGTTGCAAAACTAAACATAAACCATTTTGTTTCAATCGAAATAGGAAAATACGTAAATTAGTACATTTTATGTTTTCATTTCTTTTCGTTTATTAAAAATAACTTCTGTATGGGAAACAAAAAGTAGCCCACGTTGTACGCGGAGTCTGAAGATAAATATCTGAACTAATTTTAGAGTTGAAGACCAAACTGATATGCCTGAGTTTCAGAAAATGTATAAAGGTAGAACATAGAGACAAATGTTAGCGAGCTGTTGAGGATGAAACTGTGTATGTCTACATTCCTCGCTCATTAGTAGATGGAAAATGCAAAGATTCTGTGAATAAATGCAAAAGAATTGCATGGAATTTCCGGCACCAATGTGTACAACATGCAAGCTGCAGAACCGCAAATTGGTTTGACAACGCTTTGACAACTCTTTGCAACCACTGCAATTACAGTGCATATCTATATAGTTTTTGCAATATATTTAACAGATGTTTACAATCAGACGAAAATAAGCGTGCAAACGCTTCAGGTTTCATATCAATAAGGCCTATTGTCAGATAAACTAAACACTTCCATCCCAATCCAGCTAAAAATAAATTAGTGTATGTAAATTAAATTCTGTATACTTTTTACTTCCAGCAAAAGAATAAATGTCATTTTTGTTGACACTGTCAAAAGAAATATAACATGCAAAATAAAAATTAAAATTTCATCATAGAAAGACACTTACAAACATATGAGTTGAAAGCCCGCAATATCATTTTTGATCTGTAAAAGTCTTGAGCATTAGTCTACGCTTGCTGGGCCAGTCTTCAAGTGTAAAAAACTTTAAACAATTTTCATCTTTTATCACATTTGTCATTATATACAGAAGACGCGTGCAAGCTTAATTTCGCACTCGAAGAATACCTTTTCCGGAATTTTAGCTTATACATTGTACTGTGCGGCAAGATCACCAGCAGTTAACTAATTTAAAAGTACATTCTAGCATAAAACTTCTGTTCTTGTCACTTTTCGGGGGTGTTTTAACAAGAGAGAAAACGTGTGTTAACAGAGAGATTCTCGCGCTCACGTGCTGTTATAACACCTTTTTATATATGCGCTTTCCGTGGCAAAGCGTAATCGCATTACGGCCCCAAACGGATAATTAAAACGGAAGGACGTCAACGTGAAAAAAAAAACACGCAGACCTTCCTGCGCGTTTCATGGAATAATGACGCTGAGGGAGAATGTATTCATTTATTAGTGTTTTCTTTCACTTTTTATGCTAGAATAGCGTTAGCGCATGTTCATTTCGTGTTATAACATCTTCAGAATCCCTTAGGATAGGCTAGGGTACCAACCAATCCCTCGGGATTCTGCAGACGTTATAACACGAAAAAACATGCGTTATCCCTACATTGAAGGATGTAAACAGTCATAAGTGGTTCATTTTGAACAGACCAGGGTGAAATTTACAAATCGGAGCAACTGAGAAACTGAAGTGCATTATGCATCTTTTTTTATGATACATGCAAAGATTTCAGTTTAGTGATAAATATAACGTTAAAATTGTTTGGTCAATGTTGCACTCAGTAACCTTGACTTAATTTATGACGTAGCGTTTTGCAGATGCGAAAACTTGGTATTACAGCAAATGTACAATTTTCATTGCGAATGAGAGAAGCCACGAATTCAGGGTTTGCAACAGACAAGCTAGCCTGAAGACATACATTGTTCATGGTATGTAAAAAGACACATAAAATAATGTTAAATTAAAAGATGTTTATTTTAGGTGTGAGGCAAGTGAATGTAACGTAGATGACAGTTTTCCTAGAAGATTTGAAGAATGTTTTGCCATCTGAGCGTGTTCATTTAGGATTATTTTTTACATCGGAACCGAGTTGCTAAAATCTGTATTCTCCGATAAGCCCTATGGTGGATAACGTTGTTGCTATTTTGTGCATAAACATAGATGAATAGCCGTAAATACGTTCTTTAATTCCATTTAAACAAGTTTCAGCAATGTATTCTATTTAAGATTATCAAGTTAGTCAGTTGATAGCTGTATGGTCAATCTATTAACCCTTTGTGTGGCATTTTGATCGTGAACAGTTATGCGAATTTCAGATTTATCATAAGGGGTAAATGGGTTAAGGACATTCAAATGTAGTAAAAATCTAACTAAAATCAACTTAAATTATGCAAAGATAAAATTACATAAGTAGCATGGTATGTTGGGCGATAAAACGCCAATCTTGTAGCCTATTCAACTTTGCCAGCTACCTCATTAAACACAATCTGCGCACATAAAGCGCATTTTTTCTTCATCTGGTATATAAACTTACAAAATTAATAGCTGTTTTATTATACATTATGGACAAATCTCCAATTACGACACAGCGAAGCATACCATAAGCTCTGACCTTTTTTATCACCCGTTAATAAACCATTCCACGCCAGTAAATAAAATCTGTAAGAGCTCAGTTTGACTGAGTGAGTCTGCTCATGGGAGATAATTAAACGGGGACAACACTCACGCCCCATAGATTCGTGCATGTTTTACGTTATGATTTTATGTATCTGTCCTTTTTCAAATGTTTGCAAGTACAATAATTTCTCTCCATATATCTGACATCTAATCTTATGATATATTGTTGTCCTCTAACTATGGTTAGAACATTGACCATATTAGAATGGATTATTTATATATTTGAGATATTGCTCTTGTACTTGTATCAATGTATAAACTGAGTACTATGAATACAGTTGGAATATTGGAATCTTGAAGTTAAAAACTGCCTCAATTTGATTCGATAGATTCAGTCTATTTCGTTATTTTTAAACAAAGATCCTATCGTAATACCGTCCCGCCGAGACGGGTCGTAATTACCTTGGTAGAAAAACACTTCTGTGAAATTATTCAAAAATGGGATAGAAAGTAATGCTGTTGACATTTAATCAATTTTAGCTATTTAATGCCATCAAGTTTTTTTATCCGTTACTTATTTCGGTTTTATTAGCTAAAATGAAACTTCACTTATCTTCTGTTTTTCGATAACGGTTTTAATGAGTTATGTTCGACAAACTCATATCGATAACAAGAAGCCATTAGTAGAGTCTGCATCATTTCGCAGGCATTTTGTATATGCCTATATGGGGGATATAATCCTACACAAGACAGGAAAAAATTCATTGTTAAAGTTAACGACTTAACTAATAAAATCCGTTGTAAGAAAAATAAGCATCGTACTATGCAATTGTAAACAAAATTGAAATTAAATTGCAGACTGCAATATTAGCTGACAAGCAACGACTGCACACTAATACATCAAACAGTTGTAACAGCATGTCTGTCAGCCCTGCTTCGAAACCATTTGAGCCGCAGCGGCCGGATGCGCAAGCTGGTCTGGATCCATGCTGGCCGCAAACGCACTATGTTGGTTTTCTCATTGTGCGGCTCATTTTTATAAACTGGAGCTATTATTTGTGGAAATTTTGAATTTCGAATTACCCTAGATCAGCGCTATCTTTATATTTATCAAAAGTAAACACATTTGTTTACTACGCGATATACATATTTTCAAACATTTGTCAAGCCAGCCAGCCTAGGGAACTATGAAACTGTCCAAATGCATTATGTCAAAATGTAAAAAATACCAAGTGTGCAGCATATTTTTTTCAGAAGGAAGGAATTAAGAGAATATCTAAGAGCTGTACAGAATTATTCAACATTTTCTTGGAAATGGGTTTCTTGCTTGGCTGGGCACATAGCCAATATCCTTTTAAAGGTCGATCCAAATACAGGGGTCTGTAGTTATGATATTATCAAGTGCAACAAAGAATATTAAAAATAATGAAAGTAAATATTTGATTACGTCGTTTGATATCTTCTAAGAATTATGTCATGAGTATTCAAACTATTTTATTGTACAGTACTGTGATACCTATAAATATTTGGAATAAACCTACAGTAACGGCTCAGAATTTCATCGTAAATAAATTCATCATAAATTCACTAGAGGGAGGTAGGAAACCATATTAAAAGAACATTGATATGAATACATTTCATGTTACCAATTCTAAATTGATTCAGCAATAAGAGCTTGCCACTTACATACTCGGCTATATGTATTGTGACTGGATATTGTATTAGGATAGATTCGTTTAACGAAGCGCGTGAACTTATCTGAAACATAAATCACCGAAGCCATCGAATCTAATTGAGGCAGTTTTAAACTTCAAGAATTCAAGATTTCAAGATTTTATTCATAGTACAATACAAGAACAATATCTCGTATATATATAAATAATTCATTCTAACTGGACTGCATTAAAAGAAACAATCGAAACATATTCTGTCCCTTGAACTACCTTTAAAAATCCAAACATGAGAAGTCGTCCGTATAAGTGGTAGGAGGAGACTATAAATATATTCAGAAATTCATTTCCCGCTGACATTAGAACAAATTACCAGAAAAGAAAGACGAAATTTGGTCCAGAAAGTGTCACTATTGATAGGACAGACTTACATTTAATCGGATTGTCTTTCTATTCTACCGTCCTCTTTTACTTGTTTTGTACTTTTTGAACGTTTTTCGTCTTTCGTCGACAGGAACAGATGCAATGTAAAATACTTTTTTCTTCTGTCGGAAGTTTACGTTATGCATATTATTCACAAACCAACAGGGAACCATAGTTATCTAGTGACATTAGACAATTTCTATGACATATACGCATTACCAGCAAATATATTTCTGTTTATTATATCATGGAAGCCTTGGAAGACATCTGCTTGGGAATTATCATTATACATCAGACGCTGGATAGCATAGGCTTTATCTGATTCAAGAGAACATTATAATAAACGAAGAACTCTGTTGAAATTGCTGATTAACTTAGGCGATGAAGTATCTTGTGCAATGGGCAAACATTGCATGTTATTTTATAGAATATAAATATTAATGTGCATAAATCTAGAAGCCAACATTTTTTTCTTATTGTTATCGATGAATAAAGTTTATTCTCGAGGACTAGCTGTAGTGGTTTGGTTTTCTGGGTTCACGATATATTTTCGTTTAATTATTAACCATGTTATTTATATAATGCTGTGATGATAATGTGCCATCTAAAACTGCTTTTACAAATATTTTTGTGTAATTATGTTTAGAGTTATATGCGAGTTCTGACCCGACTGGTTAAGCTTTCATAAATGTGACGACTGTACAGACTAATGCAACATTCACGAGCAGAATTTCAGGCTCCGTTGTTGATTACACGAAAGCTGCAAAATTGCCGAATGCTTGGATAATTCTTGGTAACATCAGTGATAAGAACATTTTTTATCGTTTTTGCAATATTAATTTTACAGATGTCATATAGGTTTCATGATATCTGGGGACCAAATGCCGCTTTTCATGGAATTACGCGCCACAACCCGTGTATCATTGAAGGTTCCAAGTTCACCACCGTTTGAATACATCTGCTGATGTCTCTAAATTGCTTTTTGTACTTTTAGCATGTGTAAATGTTGAGTTCTGCTCAACCCGGGGCTAGAGGGCGTGGACGTTAGCATGCACTTCCACTACCGTCCATGAACAGGCTCAATCAAACCGAGCCTGCAACATTTTCGTTTTTGTCGTGTTGAGCGACATGTGAAGTTTCCACTTTTTCTATTTCATTTGGCCAAAATGAATGTACAAACGAATGTTAAAGGAATTGACTCCAGATTAAGAACAGTTTGAGGAGCGTCCACTATCAAAACAGTGAGGAATTGTAATTTGCTCTATATTTTATTTATAATCCATTACCAGTCAAAAATCGCATAATGAAAGGGGTTTCGTTACTGCGGTGAGTTTGTAATAGAGGTCTGTGTATTTGCTCCTTCATTGTTCACTATGCTAAACCAGCGTTTAGAGATACTGAAGAAAATTGTATTTGTAATACAGATAAAGTTCTTACAACCCGCACTGAAAATGAAGAATTTGCCAAGTCTTGAGCAACAAATGTAATATTTTACACCTTTTGAAAATGGAATTCATCACATTACTTCTTTTGTATGTTCTCAGTTTAACAGGGAGAGGTGTATAACAAATGGGTTTGACTTTATTGTCCATATATTTGCCAAGTTGACTATAGAACATTTACATGAGAAAAAATATATATCGGAAAGATAAGTTCTTGACAATGCTAATTTACAACAGTGTCTCTACCTAATTAGAGGAGAAAAGAATAAATGATAAATGATGTGTTATCGTATATAGTATATGGAACCAACCTTTTATTAATTTTCAGCAAGATATAAAATTGCATACTATCAATTTGATAATTCATTCTTTTAACGAAACAAAAAACGCAATTGGTTTAAATATGAAAAATACAAGGTTAGGGTAGATTTCCCGGGAGCACAGAACTCCACAATGCGATTGTTAAAAGTGAAATGAAAGGTTTAATAGCTTGGACGAATATTGTTTGACTGCGCATTTGGGGCGTTAGAAATGCACATGTTACAATTAATGCACAGACATATTTTGCAAGAACGGTGTTTATACTATGAACACTTGAAAGTTTTTGATTGATTGGACCTCAATGATATCATCAAATACTTTAAACATTTGTTTTTGTAATATTTGTTAACAGATGTTTATCAAATGTTTTTCACCTGGCCAAAGTAAATCTGCCAGTGGAATTTGAATAAACAACAAAAAACAGGCATCTTGTGGGATGTATAGATTTAGTTCCATAATCATTTTCACCTGATCGGCTTATGGAATGCTGATTTCATATTTCTTTCTTACCATGCTTGACTGAAGATCGCGAGACACCTTTTTAAAATAACCAGTTGTTTCGTATTTCTTGATTTAGTTATATAGAGTTTGTGTAATAAAAGCAAAAATGAGCCAGCACGTTTTACGCAGCAAGAATAATATACTTGAATTTTGTTTTAAAATGATTGCTTCAATAATATACATCTTGTGGCATGCGTCTGTGAAAATGAACTGAGGCGTTATGTACAGCGATCAAATGTACATATCTACTGCATAGACCAGGGTCGAATTGTCAACAGACAAATTGTCGAGAAGTGTTATTTTGAATCAAATGGTTCGCTTGTCTTGTTTTGCCAGTTAAGTGAGTTCTATTATGGTCAGTATCATCCAGTACTTCAAAACATTATGCTGTTACAATATCTTGGTAAAGATAAGAGATATCAATAGATGATAATTATAACAAGATCAAATTATATCAGCAACAACTAATTCGCATGCATTTCCCTACAAATTAGTATTTTTAGAAGAAGAATTTTAGGTGAATGAAAACGGTTAACATCTACTAGCTCGGGATCCGTGCAAATGCTTATACACGAACAAAACGTGTTTCAACCCTATGTTAAGGATAAATTAAGTCTTATTGCGCGATTTATTTTTCAAAAAGGGGTTTTATCTCAATTTCAATATTTATACTGTATTTTCATTTGCAGTTGTTATAAATAAAAAGTGAAAACAAAGTGTCCATATCGAGGTGAGAATGTGAAAGAAGTGCTTCTTTAATAATATGCACTTAGACTTCTTTCACATTCACCCCTCGATTTGTATAAATGTAAAATACAGTACACTTGGAAAAGCTTACCGTAGTGTTAATCACGTGGTAATGTTAACTATAAGAAAATTGATTATTATGTATTGCATAATCATAAAATATTATCTTGTGACAATATTGATTTCTGACTTTTGATATTGTTATTACGTTGACATCTTTTAAAACGATATATCTATGTTCACCTGGAGATATGTCCCTTAATGTAAGTTCGATAAGTATTGGAGTAAAAACTTACTCAAATTGTGGACAGTTATTGAAGTTTGGACAGTCTCTCGGGTGGTTTGTGTAAACAGGCTTCTTATACGTCTGTGTGACCTTGACGGGCCTCGATATGACCTTTTCTGCCGTGCACACATGTCGTCTGAAATTATATCAAATTAATGTACATGAGAATTGTGACAAACAAACATTGTGTATCGTATTACCATATTAAGTCATACCGCATCATATATTATATTTATTCAAAGCTTTTGTCTGGCTTGCAGCCTTGTCTTCAGGTTACATGTATTAATTTTGTCATCTAAAACCAGAATTTCACCCCAGGCCTTTTCGCTGGCAATACGACGCTCTGAAGATATCGACGAAAATGGGTCGACATTTGCATCGACATAATGGCCGAGCATTTTCATTTTCGGAACATTTCAGAGTCACGCTGTAGTTTTTCAGTGTAGCGTCATTATCACAGTTAAGTAAGTAGCTCAAACGTATAAATAACACTAATGTGTTGAAGAGAGGTAATTTGAATATGATGTCATAGACAATTTAGTGAAGGGAAGTTTGATAAGTGTAAAAACAGTGACTGGCTGATCACTTGCTATCAAGCCGGAAACACCTTGCCAAAACATTGTTTTCGAGTAGTAAGTGCATCCACTTTTGAAGTAGTAAATAAATTTCCTTATTTCAATTTAGCACAAACTGTTTTTCTTTTTAATTTGACAAAATTGTTACTTTTTTTTTACTTTTTAGTCTGGTTTTTTGTAAAAAATATATTAAAAATTATTAAGTTTGTGGTGCGATTATATTCAGATTCGCCTAAATCAACTGTAAATCTAAATTTCAGACACAATCCCTTGTTAAATACGAACCTTACAATCATATACCTGTTTGTTACGTAATTTTCAGTGAATTATTGCAATGTTAGAGTTAAATGTATCTGGCGACTTCAAGTAATGTACACAGGGATGAATCTACACAACAATTAGTAGACTCAAAAATGAAAAGAGAATGGGGTTGTTAACAGATTTAAATATGTATCACTCATCTTACGTATTCACTCGTAGCTACACTAAATCTGATGTGCACTCAATGGAATGTATTGGAAAGAAACAAATATCACCTATAATCTTTAGCCAAATGTCTTTCTTTATGTTATGAACCGTAGTGTCTGTTTAAATCTATTACGCAATACCGCACACTGATTATTTTAATTCATTTAAGCTATGAAAATAACATTCAATTAAAGATAACCTTGATTTGAATGAAAAACAGATCTTCATAAAATGTAGATATTAAGCAGTCTGTATTCACAAGATTGTTACAGGCCATGGAAATGATAGGTGTAATCAAAGGTTTGCATGCATAATTATTTCCAATGTAAAGCTCCGAAATTATGATTTAACTTTCCATTTCTAATTTAATTGCTTTATGTTACATCTGATAGATAGCAGTGACATATTAACGACAACAAAAACACATGTAGCTGTCAAAAAATAAAATTCTAGAGAATGAATCCTTACAGTTTTAAAACATTTAGTTAGAGTTATCTGATATTTATTGCCATTTTTATCAAATAGTTTACAAATTGCAAATTCAAAATAATTTTTAGATTAAATTTCAAATAAGTACAGTATCTCAGACTATTGAAGGATATAGCTATATATTTTTTCACATTTTTCTTAGGGTAAATTTTTTCATCTGTATAACAATACAACAATACAATTAAACTTTGCTTGGAAAATAAACGAAGTTTGCTGTGATCTTTGTTGATTTTTATGACGGAAGCCGCCTGGCTCCCTAGCTGCATGGTTATCTTTTTATAAGTACCGCAAACATCTTAAAAGTAAAATTTAAGTCTCTTAATGGCATATTTTTATCTGCTGAGGGAAAGACAACTTTCACCAGACCCTATATAGAGCCAGGGGCAATAAAATGTTAATGTAAAAACAATCTGCTGGAGCTTCTGTCACGGTTAATGAAGAAATGTTATATATATGAGAAATATGACAGAAAAGACATAAAGACTGGAGCCAGTCTAAAGCTTCGGATACGGTCTGATTTAAGAAAGCTATAACGTGTAAATCGAACAGTGAGTAAAGTGAATACTCATAAAAGCAACAGGAAATGCCATGTTCCAAAAACGCAGCCTCCCCAAAACGAAAGTCACAGCACGCAGATGTGCACACTACCCACACGCACGCACGCACTCGCATACAAAGCAAACACACGAGGACAAAACGAACAAATAAAGGGACACAGTGGGGCACCGCCTTGGAACTGTCAGTGGCAAAAACACCACTGGGAGCTTAAACCGGTTTATGGTGTGCACCAACCTCACTCTTACCCCAACAATGTTCAAAAGACACGGGACACTGTTAAAAAGTAATGCCCGCCAGGTGAATATCTAACACACGCAATGGAAACAAAAAGCGCGGCATGTAAAACACAAAAATGATCCTGTATAATTATATAAAAAGCAAACCTTAAGAACCAAAACGTATGTACCCAATGCCTTTGCAGAAGACAGAGCATCAAGAGAAACACCCTTAAAGGCCCGACGAAACAGGCCAAAACAGTTCAGGACATGCACTTATTTATGTAGAATTTATGTTTACTTCACATAACAAAAATAAATGATATATAGTTAGATCCAAATTCATATTTGAAAATATGAACAAATACCTCCTGGCATCTATGTTACCAGAAATCAACATGTGAGCCGTGCCATGGGAAAACCAACATAGTGGGTGTGCGACCAGCATGGATCCAGACCAGCCTGCACATCCGCGCAGTCTGGTCAGGCTCCATGCTGTTCGCTTTTAAAGCCTATTGGAATTGGAGAAACTGTTAGCGAACAGCATGGATCCTGACCAGACTGCGCGGATGCGCAGGCTGGTCTGGATCCATGCTGGTCGCACACCCACTATGTTGGTTTTCCCATGGCACGGCTCAATTGTTGAAGTACATAAACAATTCTCTGTGTTAGGTTAAGAAAAGTGCACACCTAATACATGAGCACTGAAGAACTGGAAGTTTATACGATGTTGTTGTTGTCTAAAGCTTTTATCTCGCGTCCGCTTACAGGTGTAATATGAGAGGGCCTAGTCGTGACTGTTATTGGGCTAGAACCCACGCTCCTCGCACTGAGTGGCCGTCACCTTTCTCCTTTAAATAACAGAGTTCCACATAAGCCGGTGCTAGAGAACGTTTAAGTGACATGACATTCCATTTATTTGTTGTTATGATAAAAAAACAAGAAGGACAGTCGGTCATTGGATGGACATTTATTCATATTGCCTGTGTATTCTTGCACATCAGAGGTTGGTCTTGAGATTTTTAGGAACAGCTGAAGTGTAAGAATGGTCGGAATGTCTCGGATGTTTTCATCGTTGTGCAAAATCCTTTAATAACATCATAAAACATTGAAACAAAACGATATAAGAGGAGAAACAGAATATACAGGTAATGCAGGAAAATTAATCTCTGAGAAAATATATGAACAGGCATTGTATTATCTTAATACACGTAATTTAATTTTGACCGAGAAGGAAGATAGGAGATGGTGGTAATGGTTCAGAAATCCAAACAACCAATGGAACTACAATTTAATCTCGTTCTAAAGCGCAGTAAATTAGTCGACAAAAACAGGACGATTTTGTTACAATAATCGTGTTATGCCGGAAGAAAAAAATACGTGTGTTTTTATAACAGATTATCTTCACTGCATGTATTTGTATGAGAATGTGCGCCAAAACATTCGAGAAAGTGGTTTTAGAAAAACAACAAGTATAAGAGCATACTGGCATTTACAAGTCTGTGTTTGCTCAAAGTAGTAGTATTTAATGTGAATCGACACGTTAAAGAAAACATGTGATTATTGTTTCAACATTTCATTATACGATTTTTATTTAAAAATGTGTATATTTATGTATTTCCTAATTCAACGTAGAAATAAACCGAGGAACTAAATAGCGTTTAAAATATCACTGCTAAATAATATATTTTAGTTATAGAGGCATTCGAAAGGCGAAGAGCACATGTCCAGATATAGCTGTTTTCAAATAAGGTTCAAATTCATAACTTGTCGTATTGTACGCTACAAACACTCACATGAAATCCAAAATGCCATTCCGCGACCAGAACGTACAGAAATAACAAAAATAACCACATTATTTTCAATAAATGATATAGGTAAATATATAAATTGCAGCCAATCTCTTTAAGACCAACGCAAAATCGCTAGTATACTCTTCTAGAGTGAGGCGATTACTGAAGATGATTATGATGACGATGAAGATACCGATTAAACGAAGTTTGTGCGTTTAGTGTACTGTATAGAGTATTTCGGTTTTATTAATTTCATTGAAATAGATATAGTTCGCCTAAGGCTAGAATGCATTCGTTTCTCAGTCGACAACTGAATAAGTACTGATGGCAATCAGAAAATTTCACCGCCGATGTGTAAGCGACAATCAAGCGCGTTCTCAGATCATTTAACAGAAATAAACAGCAAATAACAGTTCGAAAACCTATGATTTTTAAATACTACAAGCTAACAAAATAATTTCTGTTATCCTTTTGTTATTCATATTGCATTTGATGTCCAATCGGTAAAAGGTAAGTAGAAAAGAAACAACAAATATCTATACTTTTTACAATACAACTGACGTACCAAATAGCCAGTTACACCATTTTCAATACTAATCATTGGAATGTCTTTCTTTATTCAAATGTAATGCCTGCATAAATACTTAATAATAACATTGTATACAGCACACTCATTTTTTACTCACTTAAGCCATGACACTCATTTAAAGATGATCTTGATGTGTATGAAGAACATTTAGATTTCCATAAAAACTGATTCATGATTTATCAGATTGTAACAGACCATGGAAACGATAGATGTAATCATGGGTTTGCATGCATCATAATTATAAACTGGTGCGTATTTTACATTCCAGTTCCAATTTGATTGCTTTATGTTACATCTGACAGATAGTAGTGACATTTTAACGACAAAAACATATGTAGCTACCAGGTAATAGGATGTTGAAGAAACAAATCATTTTTTGAAAATAAAACCATAACAGTACACAGAATTGTTTTGAAATAGGAGTCAGAATTGGGTTAGATAATAAGCGGGTTTAACTGTGACAATTCATATTTTCTTATGGCTGACCGCAACTGAAACTGAGTCGCTTTTAGATATGAACTGCCTAAAAGATATTTAAAGGGGTAAAAAAAACAAATATTTTTCGATTTTCACATATTTCATTACATCATAATACTCAAATCAAGAGTATACCAAGAGCTCGTAGCATATGATATGCCTCCCTTGATGTATTCAGTAACTGCGCAAGGACAGAAATTATTTGGTCACTGTATATAGAAGTTCTACTGTTCAGGGTCAATGAGACCTTGACCTTTGACCTGAAAATCAAAAGGGTCATCTGCTGATCATGATCAACCTCCGTATTTAGTTTCGTGATCCTAGGCCCAAGCGTTCTCAAGTTATCGTCCGGAAACGGTTTAACTGTTCCGGGTCAAAGTGACCTTGACCTTTGGCTTACTGACCTCAAAATCAATAGAAGTCATTTGCTGGCCATGACCAACCTCCCTATAAACTTTCAAGATCCTTGGCCCAAGAGTACTTGAGTTATCTTTCAGAAACGGTTTAACTGTTCTGGGTCAATGTGACCTTGACCTTTGACCACCTACTGACTCATAAGCAACAGGGATCATCTGCTGATCATGATCAACCTCCTTATCAAGTTTCGTGATCCTAGGCCCAAGCCTTCTCAAGTTATCGTCCGGAAACGTTTTAACTGTTCCAGGTAACTGTGACCTTGACCTTCGGCCTACTGATCTAAGAATCAATAGGGGTCATCTACTGGTCATGACCAACCTTTCATGATCCTAGGCCCAAACATTCTTGAGTTATTATCCGGAAACCGTTTAACTATTCCGGACCACTTTGACCTTGATCTTTGACCTACTGATCTCAAAATCAATAGGGGTCATTTGCTGGTCATGATCAACCTTTATGATCATAGGCCCAAGCGTTCTTGAGTTATCATCCGGAAACCGTTTAACTATTCCGGGTCATTGTGACCTTGACCTTCACCTTCCTATGAACTTTCATGATCCTAGGCCCAAGCGTTCTTGAGTTATTATCCGGAAAAGGATTGGTCTACCGACCGACATCTGCAAAACAATATACCCCTCCTTCTTCGAAGGGGGCATAAATAGTGTTTCCACTAGAAATGTTAAAGTTAAAATTCTAACTGTAAAGCAAAATCTTTGGTTAAAATCGAATCCTCAAAATCAAAATGACCAGTTAATTTGCCATGGCATTAAAATGGCATGCATGAGCAATTTTCTCCCAGCCGTTCCTTTAAAGGGTGAGAACAGTCAGACGTTTCATGGTAAAGAAGAGGAAAGTATTTTACTCTCTAAATGACGTTGCATGCAGATATGAAGTGTATTGTATCGTAACAGTTTCAATAGGAGATATCTTAAATTTTTCTATAAAATGATCTTTTGCTTTTCCTTCATACAAACATTTATGGGGTTTATGGTTTTATAAAATATGATTCAAGTGTTTTATTTACAGATCAAAATGTATAATATTAGACAAACGCATGCCCTAGTCCACTGGTACCAGACCAGAAAGAAAGAAAACAAAACAGTGTACACACTATGCATTACCCCTTGGTATACTATAAGAACCATGGTCATTAACTGGAAAATGTAATAACCCATTTTAATCGAAGATTCAAGATGTCCAGTGAAAGGATGGGTATTTGTATCTTTAAAAAGAAGAAGAATTGATTTGCTTCCAGCCTCTACGTAAAACTTGACACTAAATAACATATGCGAAGAAATGCAAACTATCGTATCACTTTCTGCATATACATGTGCGATAGCCCATCACCTTTAATGCTTTGATTTTTATTTTATCTTCTCGTGGCTACAGAACTTTTTATTAACATGCCACTTTCAAAACTATTACTTATCTATGTTCTCAGGTATTCATCAACAAAATGGTATATAAAAAGATACGTCAAATTATATGATATAAATATTACATATGATGATAGCAGAACAAAGATCTCCTTGAATAAAATATAAAATGAACTTTGGTTAAGTTATCTTGGTGTCAATTTCTTTATTTCAATCAGATCATGCAAACAAATACGACAACATGAGATAATAACTAAATTACTAATATTTAAACGTACAAACACGACAGGACTGGTGATAATTGTATACCATAAAAATTAATTTTATAAGATGTTTAAAATAAAAATAATAAGTTAACTCAATGGATATTACAAATATGTGAATCAGACTATTCTCTCACTATATATATTATGACTAAATTAATCTTACAGCTGTTTATGATTATGTTTCATGCTAAGGTATTTTACTTTAATATGAACTTTTGAGATATCTGTATTTTTTAGATAATGTAAAAAATACACGCAGTTCTCACCAAAAGTACAGGCCCCTTTTAAATTATCTTCGACGCATGTATCACATGTAACACACTCCCGGAAATTATAGAAATAATTTTACAACAAACAGACAAGATGCGCAGTGGGTCTGTATTCGCTCATTATAATGTTACGTAAGTTAATAGGGAACACGCGATTGTTTTTTTCTCTCAAACGTGTGCTTAGTATTTAAATATAATCTGAAAAGTAGATCCCTCGGAAGCACCGAGAACAAGGCAAACAGTGAAAATTTCAGACTCGGTTTGATTGAGTCTGTTTATGAGCAGTAATGGAAAATGCAACACTGCCCACGCCCCGGCTTAAGGACACTTCGGTGAGAGGGTATATCAAAACCTGTTCTATGGGGACGCTGTTTACAAACTTCGTAAGATTTTGGGTCATGGCAATTTTTCCAGTTGTATTTGGTAAAGTTATTAAATGTTCCATCAAAAGAGGTTATGACCCAACAGTTCTGAGATATACCGCATGTTTAGCTTACAACCATTTTACAGTAGGACCATGCGCTTTCCTCTTTGATTGTGTCTGACGGAATAGACAGGGAATTTAATAACATGTAATTCCTTGATCCCATCGGGACTGTGCTATTTTGATATCTGTCTTAGGGCTGTTTCATTGAGCCCTTAAGGGTGTTTCCCTCTTGTTCAGTCTTCTGCAAAAGCACTGGGTACATGCGACTTTGGTTCTTAAGGATTGCTCTTTACATAAATTTAAAAGAGCATTTTTGTTCTTTGCATCACTTGCCTTCTGTTGCAATATTAACCTGTTCTGACGGGGATAATTTTTATTTACATTTTCCTGTAATTTGTGAACATGGTGGGGAGAAAAAGTGAAGTTGGATGCAACATAAACCGGTTTAAGTTCCTCTTTGGAGTTTGCCACTGTTCGTTCCAAGGCGGTGCCTCACTGCGTTCCTTTATTTGTTCGTTTTGTCCTCGTAAGTTTCATTTAACAATAACGTATATCTTGATATGCTTATTGTTTTAATAATACAGTACGAACCCATTAACCAACTAAAATGCAATTAAAGTGACTAATTTACATATTTCTGGTTGAGAAAATGAAATAATCTAACTGCGAGAAATCTCTATGCAGTACAAATGCATGTTGGTTGCATGGCGCTTTTTCTACATGCTGATTAAACCAACACATGTACGCGTACCTACTTAAATTAAAAACCAGTAGCCATTCTTTTATTGTACAAGTATACAATAATTATATTTAAACATTTAGAGAGATCAAACTGATGCAGGAAATTGCATGCATTTCAAATACACAGGCATTTGAAAATACACTTTTGTAACTTTGGCAATTTTGGCTGTTACACACTGAATGTCCGAAAACTTGCAATCAGAATCAGTATATGACAAGACAGCTATCTCTACTTGTCTTGTAAGTAGGACAGTAAGTCTTGTAGATATACACTTATCATATGAAAGTTATACCACGAAATATCAACATAAGAGTCATAAAATGGTTCAAGCAAATCTAAACACAGATTTTTTTCACATATTTACTGCGAGTGAAATAATTTAGATAAAGTATCAGCAAGCGATACCATAAATCACAACAAAAAGCAAACGGACAAGAAAAATGTTACCCACGTCATAAAGTGAAAAATGAAAAATAGTTCCCGAAGCTGAATCGCAAGTTAAGAGCTGTTGGGGTCCACTTTTACCAACTAGCAGCGGATTTTCACACCACATGATTTCTGCATTATGTCATTCTTACGTAAAAATATGTTCTGCATATGTTTGCCTACTTGTCTATTGATACATAATTTTCATATCTATATAAAAAAACAATATTTATTTTCAAAACAGTCGCAAAAAGTATACAAGCACAAGAGGATGCATTTTGACTGTATTCATTTGTTGTTATCAATACAACAATAACTCCTAATTGATCAACATCAAATAGAAGAAAAACGGTTTGGACAATTTATACAGGACTATTTCATACTTTATACCTCAGGAGAAAGGTGGTAAATAGGAATAATCTTACGTTCGGTTGATTTGGTCACTGGTCATGAGATTACCCAGACGTCTGGTTGCTCCGTAGCAAAACGTTCGTGGTGTGAACTACTTCCACTGTTATAAAACTTGAATTATAAATGTGCTAGGCCTATTTTTCTCACTGCTGGTAACTGTTTTTTTTCTTTTCATGCAGAGTGCGGTTATAATAAACGTATCTTATCTTACCTATATTTTCTATTTTTATCTTATCTTATCTTACCATATGCATTGAAAAAAGTTCAAGTTGTTATGTTACGTCCCGTATGCTTACTGTAAGCGATGTATGCAGTTCGCAAACTCGCGAGAGCATGACTCAGTAACTCCTAAATTAAGAAATGTGTGTAAATTTAATGAGCTTTAAAAGACAAAAGAAATTGGATATAACAGGGTTATTATGGCAGTGTTCTATTCAGTTGGAGTTGATTTTGTCAGGCCTTGATACCACGAGGCGCTTGCGCCGTGTGGCCCGGTCCTGCAAAATCTACGACATTGAAGATCCTTTTAATGACCCTTTCATTATATAACTCCGCCTTATTGTATTTTCATAAAAAACGTACATAGTCTTTTCTTGAAATACAGCTGTATTCCAAACACGAGTCGGATACGGAAGAAAAAACCGACAGTAGGACTACATGCTTCGATCGTGACGTCAATCTTGGTCACAGAAATGATTTAATTATGGCGTCTCGACGATACATCAATAAAAATGTCACCATTTCAAACGAGTATTTAGATTTATTTGCTTAAAATTGTATCTAAACCTTATCTAAATTTCAGACCCTTGTTAATTACTGTCCTTCGCCATGATCTGTATCGTCATTGAACAGTTAAACAAATTGTTAAAACATTAGAATAAATTTCACAGAAAATAATATCAAATTGGTTTTTCACTGGTATAGAAATTGGTAATGTTTGGTAAAGCATGAAATAAAACAAAAACTTATTTGTTCGAAAACTCTTTCACTCATGAAACAAGGTTTCGCTCTTGAAACTATCGGCTGGAATAATATATCTTCTATTAACTAAAGATACAACTGAAACACCTAACAGCCAATTGTTGGTCTTCTATTCACTGTTTTCACTCATTTAAGCTATGAAAATGACGCTCGTTTAAAAAAAATCTCGATATGAATGATAAACATTTAGAGGTTCATAAAATTTTGAAATAAACTCTGGATTCCTCTTTTAATAGACCATGGAAACGATAGGGTTAATCGCACGTTTGCGAGCATGCATCATGATTTCAAGTGTAAAATTGCGAAATTATGATAAAATATTGCTTATTTTACATTCCATTTCCAATCCAGTTGTTTAATATTACGTCTGATAGATAGCAATGACATATCAAAACAACAAAAACACGTGTATCTGTCGGGTAATAAATTTTTGAGTAATAAATCATTTATGTAAAACCTAGAAGTTTCAAAACGTTTTGTGTATGCATATATTTTATTCTAGCCTGGCTCCCTGGCTGCATGGTCATTTTTTATATAAATACTGTAAACATTGTATAAGAAAATTTTAAGCCTTTCAAATAGCACAATTTTATCTGATGGCTGAACCATACCTATGTTTGGAGCCAGGGGCAATAAAATGTCAATATAGAAACAACCTTCTGGAGTTACTTCCCTCTTAATGAAGACAAGGCAGTCTGAAAGACAGCTAAATCCCCCGCCGCTGCTATGGATAGTGAAAGGGTAAACCCTTGACCTTTAGCTTTGACCTTGACCTTGAACTGACATGGCTGACTAATGAATTGAATTCTGCACAATGTCTTGATGAGGTGATCATTTGACCCAAGTTTCATGAAAATCCTTCAAGGGGTTTAGGAGATACAGAGCTCAAACCTTTGACATTGAGTTGTGACCTTGACCTTGAGTTGACATGGCTGACTAATGAGTTCTTGATTTCACCCAAGTTTGATGAAAATCCTTCGAGGGGTTAAGGAGATAACGAGCGGACACAAAATGGAAGTCTCAAACCTTTGACCCTAAGTTGTGACCTTGACCTTGAGCCGGCATCACTGACTCATAAATTCTGCACATCGTTTTGATGAGGTAATCATTTGACCCAAGTTTTATAAAATTCCTTCAAGGGGTTTAGGAGATAAAGAGCGGACACGAAATGGAAGGCTAAAACCTTTGACCTTGAGTTGTGACCTTGACCTTGAGCCGGCATGGCTGACTCGTAAGTTCTGCACATTGCCTTGATGAGGTCATCATTTGACCCAAGTTTCATATAAATCCTTCAAGGGAATTAGGAGATACAGAGCAGACCCAAAATGGAAGGCTCAAACCTTTAACCTTCAGTTGTGACCTTGATCTTGAGCCGGCATGGCTGACTCATAAGTTCTGCACATTGCCTTGATGAGGTGTTCATTTGACCAAAGTTTGATGAAAATCCTTCAAGGGGAGATATAGAGCGGACACAAAATGGAAGGCTCAAACCTTTGACATTGAGTTGTGACCTTGACCTTGAGCCGACAAGGCTGACTTATGGGTTCTGCACATCGTCTTGATGAGGTGATCATTTGACCCAAGTTTCATGAAAATCCTTCAAGGGGTTTAGGAAATATGGAGCGGACACGAAAGTGTTACGGACAGACGGAAGGGCGGACGGAAGGACGGACGAAGACCATTCCTATAACTCCCCACAACTTGTGGTGGGGGATTAAAAACTGATATATGTAAATAAGAACAAACATAGGGACGGGAGCCATTCTAATTTTATTCCTCTCTGATGTAATAATGACAGTAAAATGGTTAACAGATGACTAATTCCAAATTCCCAAATTATTTCAAATGTATATCTCAAAGCCATACTTGTTAATATTTTACCGAAGGTATATTTCATTTCGTCAAAATAACCATATAATAAATACACAATACATCTAAATGAAAAGAGTGCCTCAGAAAGTTTCGCAAACAAGCACGTATTGTAATGAAACTTTACGTATATGTGTATCGGCCAGCTTGAAAAATTTCATTTAAAGGTGGTCAATCACATTTAAACAACATTTAATGACATTTTTTACTTTTTATATATTCTGGTAGATAATTATTTAAGGAACAAAAAGACCGATTACATAGAGTTAAGTTCCTATTTGAAATGTATATGTTATTATTTTTATAAAATTTTGTAATTACTCCCCTTTAATATGAAAGTATATAAAAAGCTGGGTATTTCTTTTTATTTCGATACAATGTCTAGTTTTACATTTGCATTTGATAGACATATCAACTATTGAACAATCTGAACCAAAATGCAAGTTTAAAAGCTGTGTGTAGCTTCTGAATTCATCTATTTCCAATCTATCTTCGTTGCGCAACCAAGATAGGCAAAGGGAGGTAATAATATTTTTTCAAACTTGCGTTTCTAATGAATTCCATCTAAATACATAATTTTTAATGCAAATATTTTACAAATATATTACAATATGTCTAATATTTATACATTTCCTTAGGCAAAGTATGTTTATCAAATTTATACTTATGATAAAATAACTCTATCTTGGTTGGGCAACCAGGATAGGAAAATGAAATTTTAAAAATACCTCCAGTGAAAATCTAATTTGTATTAAGTGTTAAGTGAACATAAATGAGTGTAAATGATCAGATGCTAAAGTTTCGAACAAATCCGTTACATGGCCAAAATCTGATTATCCACCTTTAACTCAACCTCTTGTAAACAAATTTGTAACAAATTAAATATTTCTCATTAAGGGGACGCGTACTTTGAAATTAGAAAAAAGTGGGTGGGGTATTATAAAATTTACCTGCAAAAAAGTACAAGGTTTTGGTAAATGAAATGAATACTGTTTCAACTGTTATAAGTACACAAAGGATTGCTCACTAAAATAAAAATGAGAAAAAGTGAAACAAGAAAGTTATTGTTGAATTACATAATACTTCTTGTGTACATTCAAAGTCAACAATTAAGACTTCTTGGTGCGAAAATAATAGTGCTTCACTTTGTCCAAACATTTATCAATGTCCTACAGATTCTAATTTAAAGAAAGAATGTGAAATAAGTTCACTGTCTTGCTTTTCATTTGGCATATGTGAGCTAAAACACATTATTTAGTTTGTTTACAAAGTAGTGCATAAGAAAAGATACGGTGGTCAAGGAATGCCACATTACAAAACTAAAAGAGTATATTCCCCTTAATACATTAAACATTTATCATTACAGAAGTCTAGTGGCTTACAATAAAGGCCTAGAAATGTTGCCATTATTAATTTTTAACTTGGTATTCATGAACTGCAATGCACTTAAATATCAAAACACATTCAACAAACTTCTGAAAATGTACTGTCTTAAAAATCCCTAAAATAAGTTATGAAATTTGGTTGAGAGGTCCAATCAATGTGTATTTGTGCAAAAGCAACATTCTAATCTTGTTCACAAAAGTTACTAATACACAGCAGGAATGTCAATGATCAAAACTGGACGAATATACAGTTATCCTCACTTTAATGTCATTTATAATTTGTCCTTGAATTCTCCACCATACTTTTCATAACTCTGTTTGCAGAGTTGCACGAGAATGCTGTCATTCACGTAAAAAAATGGGGTCAAAGAAGTTGTAAATGCAATATCATGTAAACGTAGTTAATGGATTATGCAGTTCAAGATAAACTTTATCTCATAACGTAACGAACATGTATAATGTTGTAACAACAACTTTACTTACAATGATTTAAGTAGCAGTCGGTTTATAAGTGACTTTATTGATTCATTTTGTGTTTTGTTATTGTTGTCAAAAGTATAACGGAAGTGCCTCACAACTGAAGCGGAAACCAGTTTGATGCGCAAAGTAGTCCACTGTAAGTAATATTTTTTGACAAATGTCCACAGAAATTAATAATTTTCTAATATTAAAGACGAATATCTGAATAGGATTCATTATTTGATAAGAAATTATAATCATCGACATGTTTTTTTAAAAATCATACACGTGCTGACACCTAAGTTGTCTCCCGTTGTTTATTACAGTTACCTTTCGTCCGGCGCAGTAATACATTTGCAGTGAATCGCCGAGAAGTCGTGGGAAAATTAAAAACCATGTAAACAAACAAAAATTAACCACCTTTTCAAGATACATTTCAAGTGATCGACATTATGCATTTAACCCGCCTGACCTGTGTAGCATCTTAGATATCTGTTCTAAGGTATTCATTGTGTAGAATGTCGTGTTATGCCCTTGCAATGCTAATCCCACTCTGATTTTTTTGTTTACATTTCTTATCAATGAGAAATATGGCGTCCATCCCGAGATGAACTGACGTGGCGTTAATTTTTTACACGTTTAAGCACACCTGGTGTGTTAGAAAGAAAATCTCATCCCTTCAACATTATTTGGAACACTGTTATTGTAAAAAACCTGTTTTTTCCTTATACAAAAGCTTAATATTTTGTGTTGAATGTACTTTCACAAACACCTCTGTTTTCCTATTACATTCATAGTACCACATCCTTATCCACAAAATACTGAACATTACAGGTGTCCATCAGTATTATATCAGTTTAGGAATATGTTTTTTATTTTCCCACCATCGATTTCTTGAATATGCACCCCTTCCGCATTGCTGTATGAACTGTGAATGTAGCAATATGCGTCCCCTTAACTCTATGTCTAAATTTATAACTTAACATTCATGGATACGGGCACAATAACCCTTTGAATTTTATTTTGCCACTTCATGATAACTAAATTTTGTCATTAAAATTTCATTTTTTTAACTACTATTTATCTCATTGCCCATTTATTCATCAACAAAAACTTATATACAGATATACGCCATATTTAACACATAGATATTAGATATGATGATAACAAAACAGGGATATCCTTAAATAAACCATAAAATGATAATTGGTTAAGATATTTAATGTGCAGACGCAACAGGACACCGTCAAAATAATTAGTTGTTTAAGAGATTTCAAAATAAAAAGGGGAAGTTAACCAACATTTTATGTCTATCCGACTATTACGATCAATATATAATTAAAGATCACTCTAATCTTACAGTTTTTATGATAATCTTGTTGCAAGTGTATATTACATTAATAGGAACGTTTCAGATAACAGTATTAAACAGATAACCTTGCAAATTTACACATACTTTCTCACAAGGTTTTAGAAATAACTTTGACGTGGCGCTTTTGTGTTGCGCTAATACCTGTCCCTAAAATACATCATGAAATATGATTATGACACAAACTGAACAAAGATGAAATGCATTTTGTAACAAGCATCTAGTTCAGTTCTATTAAACTGTCGGTCAAATAAGTCGCATGGGGTTTAGTACGAAATAGGTTGTAACTGGTTAAAACAGGTATTAATGAAAATATTTTGAGGGTCCCCCATGTTGTTGGTGTATAACGAACAATTGGGTTATAGGACAGGCATTTATTTAAGAAATGAAATGATTTTTTCGGTGTTCATGCGAAATGAAAGGCAGAATAGGATCGGCAAATCCATGAATCGCGTTAGCGGTTCATGTTTAATTTGCCGATCATATTCTGTCGTTCATTTCGCATGAACACCGAAAAAAAGTTTCATTTCTTATATTTACATTATATTTCCTTCCCATTTGTAAACTATATAATATTATGAATTGCATATAATTTGTAGCATTTAGCATTAAAATCAGCTTCCTGGCCATTCTGTTCGCCAGACGGAACAACTGCGACGTCATCTAAGGAACGTCCTCCCTGACTATACGCGGACGTCGTCAAAACAGCGGTCAACATTGATGGGCATCTGAATACTAATTAAATATAGTTGAAAATAGTTTTCTTTTTTGTTTTCATACACTGATTCAGTTTAGGTCACGAGGCGACATTTCCATCTTGTGGTGATGGAAGAAGATCCCATAATGTCCCTACGAGTATTGTTTCAGGTAATGACTGATACCTAGGTCTACATGAAGAATTCTACGTGCAAAGCGAGGTTTCGATCCCACATTGGTGATTCGAAGTCAGCTACCTTAACCACACGGCTACGATGCCCCCATCCCCTCCTCCCAGCTGAATAGTATTATAGCATTTAGTTGTTTTATACAGTTCCTTGTATACAATTGTATTTCTATACCAAAAGCGTTAAAGACTTTAAAATACAGCTTAGATATGGAATCATAAAGTTTAATTATTGTGTTTGTGATCGTTATGTATCTGATAGACTGATGTTCTAAAAGAAATTAACCAAAAGCGATATAAAGTGACAACTTTGATGACGGAATATTTTTGCTTGTTAAAAAAAGAGAATCTCTAAGAAATCAACGGACGTGGTATTGTTGAGGTAAAAAAGACTTGGTGTTAGTGAATAAAACTACAGTTACATGTACTAGTATATGAGAAACTGGGAGCAAGTACTGAAACAATTCTAAAGTTTTGCGATGTCATCAAATTTCAAAGATAGGGAAAAGCAGACAAAAAACGTCAACAGCAGTTATAATAATACTTACTTTACTGTAAAAGAAAAATTACGTATGTTTGCATAACATAATTTAAAACATTAAAAGATATTATCTTGGCTGCATGTATCTGCCAGAAAACGCTCACCAGAAAACTAAAGAAAGCAATTTTGCAAATAGCAAAAACTAGGAAATCATACATGCATAGTGAGTCTGTGTTCGTTCAAAGTGCAATTATTTAACATGAACTGACACGTTTAAATGGAAAATGCGATTATTGTAGTGCCATGTACCAAAATGCAACATAAAATTTCTTTTACTAAAATGTCTATATTTATTTATTTATCGGTTTTAAGAAAAGGTAATGTAAGAAACCGTATAACGTTTCAATAACTCCAGATTAACGTTTAAATGCTGTTACTTTTTTCGAATGTTGTTCATGTTGATATCTTGATATATTGTACGCCACAGACATCCAGTTGAAATCTCACTATTTTCATAAAACTGTTACTATATGATTAACGGAGTAGAGATATTTTCGGTAACTTTTACAACTTTTATAACTTGTGCCTTTAGCTTAATGCTTCCTGGGTCTCATTGTTTTGCACTTTTAATTCACAATTCACTGATGAGTTTTCCTTATCTAAAAAAGCCCCAAGAAACCCCCCAAAATATAATTTTGTAGACCGTTTGCAAACATATCCAAACTGGAAAATATGTTCTGTTACCCATTCATTGCCATCAAAATCAGTTGCGTATGTTAGCTTATATTACTTGTATAGCTGCAGTGTTACTCCTCTTTGGTAGCTGGTAATTGGTAATAGTAGACGTATGGTATAAACTTGACCTTCCAATGCAGACAATCAAATCCACAACCCTACTATCACAGAGCACATACATTGTCTCAGAATAGCACATATAACAAATCACATAATCGAAACTAAAATTCCTGCAGGATACCACATTTTAAAAGCTACAGAGGTGTGGGGGAGTATTTAAGGTGAGGGAGGGGAAGGGAGTCTTTAGAAAATGTTAAGAACACCAACTACAAATATTAATAAGTTGAAGTTGAACTTAGGCGCTCCGTAAACAGCAGCTACTCGAGTAAAATGACAACTTCGTGGTTATAATATTTTTGATGAAGGTTATACGGAAAAACATCGAAATGGAGTCATAAAATCTTTCAAGTATGCATAAACATAAACTAATATTTACTGCAAGAGAAATAATTTAGATAACAAATCTGCCTTTGAATATAAACTATAAAGATAACATTTACCATTTTGCACAAATTGCGACAAAAATGTTAAGAAAATCCCCTTAGAAATCACAAACATTTCTTGTAGCCAAACCTTGCGTTATTCGAAATCAACTTTCACCCAAACAGCAGCATATTTTCCATTTTTCTGTACAATGTCAGTTTGCCATTTGTATTGTTTACCTACAGAGAATGTTCTACTTGTCTACTGAGACATAATTTTTCACTGAGGACTATTTGTTTCCATACCTACTTGTGTTAAAGGAAATGAAATTGATGTAAATTTATCAAATAAATTCTTGCGGCTACATCTGTTTTCTCGAACGACTTGTAAAACCGCGAAACATGTGACAAAACTTAAAACAAGCATGTTTACAAAAATCTATATATCTAAATTATCCATAATAAAACCCGAGCCTTGCACACGTATGTCTGTTTTACGAAAAATAAAAATTACTCAATTACATCGTCTTTTTAAGAAATAGTATACTAGTAATACAAATCAAAGGTAAAGATAGTGTAACGGTCAAAATGATTTAATTATCCGCTTCACCCTGACACTTTTTAATGCTCACATTATTTTTAGTCTTGTCTTTACTGATTGTAAAGCCGATGGGTTAATAAATAATGACACAATTCTGGTTTAGAACCTCATGTAATGACGAACTGCTTTCTGACTTTTGCATCAAAAAAGGAGACAAAACTCCTAAATCCCCGGCTTAGTACAACAAAACAAATCACAACAATGAATTGACCTTCATAAGAATGTGTGAACTCTTCTAAAGTTCTACACCCCTACCATAACCACCCTCTCTCAATACCTACAAAAAAACAAAGACAAATATCAAACAGGGAATGCCACGCACCAAAAACGCAGCCTCCTCAAAACGAAACCCACAGCACGCAGACGCGTGCACCACACAAACACACACACACACACACACACACACACACACAGCCAACACACACACACACACACACACACACACACACACACACAAAGCCAACACATCAGGACAAAACGAACAAACAAAGGAACACAGTGGGGCACAGCCTGAGTCCAAAATCTAATTCATTTCGAAGTCTTACGAGATGGCCGATAAGGCCCATTTAGAGCGATATCTAGGTGAAAGAGTTCAAAAAGGCCTGCAATATGCATACAGAACGTTTTGCTCAACTGAATACGGTCTAACAAAAGTCCGGAATAATATCTTGAACAAAATATGTTACAGTTCTCGTGCGTCTTGATTTTTTCCGCAGTTTTTGACAACATTGACTAGGAAACACTGTTACACCTCCACCTTGAACACCTTCTCGGAGTGCCACTGGCAACCTTCTAACTTGGAATGCCACCGTTACCAAACGGGTCTATTTCATCATTTCTAAACATATCTGTCCATGAAACACTGCATTATATCGGGCAGTATCGACCCCTTGATGCATATAGATAAAACACTCAGCAGCCATGCAGAACTCCAAACACACTGCTGACGTTTCGTTGAGGGTTAGTTACTGTAAAATCTACAAGGCGTGTGAGGAATTTGTGGACAGTGTCAAGACTCCAATACGGACATGAAAGAACAGGTCAACTCTTTGTAGATGTCTCGCTTTGTGCGATTGCACAGGAAAGGTCAAATCAGACGTTACTTAACTAGAGATGATGTCATCAAACCTCTTGTGAATACCTGGTTACCTCATACTATCCCTACTACAGCAACATGTCCAGAAAACGACAGCTCATAACTTGTTCAGCTACAGTCTTATTACCCAAATATTGAAAGAGCGTTAATGACTTCCCATGAAATACAAAGTGTATAACACATATCCAAGGATAAATTCGTCAGTCTTGTTTGGTTTTGCGTACTTTATGTACTTTAAATAATCATGTTGAATTAATTCATATGCAGTGTTCATATCTGTAATCGCTCACAAATGTAATTTTTAACAGACTACTGGAAAGTGTATGAGCAGATTGCTGTATAAATGTGGTTTAATGATAAATGCTATATCCTTAGGACACCGGGCACAGTTTCATGCAGTCTCGCCCGGCATATGTATATGTTTGACAACAAAGAAATAATCTCAGTCGATCCAAAGTTATTCACAGAAGTAAAGAAAATGAAAGTAGACAGGCTAAACTTGAAAACCAAGGTCGATTGACGTTGGTCGATACTCAAATGTTGCTTCTACGGAAGCGTGGAAGGGCCCCTCAGACGCTAACACGTTTTATTACGTTACAGGTGTGGAAATGATATCTAATACTAACACATCGTCGCGCCTTATTCTTGCATCAAGTCATTTTCTTCATAAAAAAGCGTCTTTCAACAAATATTTTTGAATAATTAAAAAGAAACTGGTTGATGGTACCCGTAATTATTTCTTGATATTTTAATAATCAAACAGCTTTTTAGACGCAGTTTCGCTTTTTAAGGTAGCTAGCTCAGCACTGGAAAAAATCAGCTTTTTCAGTTAGCTATCTACCATTTGTTCAATAAAATATGTCTGAAATAACTTACTATGATGTAGAAATAGAAAAGGATTGTGTGTGATGAAACATAAAGGATTTAGCTTAATACGTAAAACTTAAAATATATAGGTAAAAATATCAATTTACCATTGTCCTGTGCTATCTCCAGAACTTACCGTGTAATGGTGAAATAATTCTGAGAAATGTAGAGATGCGCAAGATGTGACTTCAAGACTCTATAATGGGGCTTGAAATCTTAACTTATATCTTATCAATATATCTATAATGTACGTTATTTCTATTATAGGCCTGAACCTTCGTTGGTCAACCGATGTTCCACTTCATCAAATGAAAGAAATTTTCATCCCTAGCAGGATACTTGGACGACAGATGCGAGGACCAAGTGATTCAAAACCAATTACCTTAACAACATACGGATTTGGAAATGTTTATAAGTGTATATTTTTACGTTACGGAAGTATAATTTCGTGAAACAAAGTTATTCACCCAGTGCCTGTTTTCCTAAAATGCATCCTAATGCAATTATATACATTATACTAGTTTATGTAATAAGAAAAGATATGTACTAGTAAGTGACAAGCATTATTGTCTAAATAAATGAATTCTTTTAATTGTGCGCGACACCTGTAAACTCATGGGAGCATGACTCAATAACACGTTGGATTCTCTTCAAAATCCTGTGAGAAATGTTGAATGATAAGGAAAGACTGGTGGATAACGTAACATCATAATACATTGTACATTATGCTGTATGACATACAGTTTACAATGTATGTTGAAGATCAGTTAAGCGTCTGACAGGTATATCAATGTAAAAATCGGCAAAAAATAATGAGCGAAGTTAAAACCATATGTTGAACACACTGTGAGATAGGTTTTTTTTATCACGTCTGGTGCATTCTGATTCATTTTCATGAAGACATAGCAGCCGATGGACAGAGAATCCGCGAACAGCCCTTTCGCTGATATTCAATTTTTGGGTCCAACATACTGTTTTATCCATAAATGTAATCACTAAAACAAAATCAAAAGCTAATAAAACACAATTTAAAACGTCATATATGCCCGAGGTGACTGCTTCTTGTACAAAATCAAGAGCGGTAACAGAACGCAGGAAGAAAGCGTCATTTTTGAAAACAAATCCTCGGGAGGTTTATTTTAGTGATTGATCGTAAACAAAGAAACAGTGTCCAGACTGAAATTATGAAGCAGGAGACAGCCGGATAGTTAAAAAATGGCTTGTGAACACAATTTAAAATTTCATATTTCCAACAGGAAGAAATCGTGTTATTTGTAAAATCGCGCATGAACACATTTCCAAATATTTCAAACAGGAGGCAAACGCAAACTACTTTCAAGTTTATTTATGATTGCAAGTACGAATTTATCACACAGACAACCGCACTACTTTTCAAGTATTGGCCAAGTGCATTAATTTTCGGGTGGCGAAGAGCGCATGCTGTTAGAGTATAGAAATTATGAACGAAGATGTTTTGGTATGTCTAGTGTACAAAATGCAAGGGCATTGTTTTTGACGCCGCGAACCGAACGCACTTCCAAGTATTACCATGTTATTTATGATCTGGATAATAAAAAAATGTTCCTGATAGTTTTGGATTTGGATTGGATATTGACTCTTTTATCACAAATAAAGTTGCAAATAATGATTGTCCAGAAACAAACTAAAAAAAACAATACTTTTTTGTGGCAATACTGCGTTCGGGAAGAGTGAACTAAAAGCTCAAACCATACCGGCGATCGAATACGGTCCTCGATCCACATTTAAACCTTCAGTACAATGCGTATACAATGTATGCTAAAGTATTTAAAATACTCAAAATTCTTTAGTATTAAATTACGATTTTTTATCAAGCGCACCATTAGATTACTTTTAACTGCAATTTAAGTGCGATTTTTCATTAATCACTCATTTCTATGAAATATATACTTGCGTGATGGCTTATCAGGAAATAAATGGCTACACGTATCGCCAAAGATCAGCCATGAATTCGTGCTTCTTCTCCATGATAAAATTTACGTTTGGCAGGGTAGATTATATAGCGCAACATGAGAAGTATGGTAAAAAATTAAATCACATTATTTGATAGTATTGACGGCACTTAAAACTGTAGTAAGTGTTTCTTTTCTTAGGCCAGGCAAAGTGAAATTAGGTTGTGCAAGAACAATCTCAAAGCTATTGAAATAAAGAAAACAACTAGCCACTTAACTGATAAAATTTCAATCCACTTAACAGTCCATTTCTACCTTAATATTACTTACCATAATCAACAAACCAGGCAATTTGAGGAATATATATATTATATATATACTTTGAATTTTAAGCAACAACAAAATTTAAAAAAAAAAACAATGAAAAAAAAACAATAAAAAAACATCGATGCTTCTACATAATTTATAGACTAGTAATACGTAGAGACATTCTCTCACAACTTCAGTCTGTTAATACGTGATGCGATACACACGTATCGCTCGCTGTAGACCTATATGAAACTGAAATGTTCTTAAGATAACATAGTTTTATACAGAGTTTTTTTCACTCCTCTTATCGTCTCACACATCGTTAAAATGTGTTAAAAAAGTACAGAAACATTTCTAAGTGCAACTTTATACGAGTTACTTTTACTTTATCATTTGAACGTATGGTTAAGATACCAGACCAGCTAATATATTGTTTCATAGACCCTATCGCACGCGATACTCTTGGTTCTAGGCTTGTTCACTGATATCGGCTCTGCATATGGCATGCTGTCATTTGCATGTATTTATAGAATCGACTAATCCATCCATAAACTCTATGGGTGATAATAGGAGCATTTTATTTTGAAGATAAACTTGGTATTAAATTGTCATAAAATCAATTTATTATGGGTTCTTGGTCGTACTTTCAATCGAACCTGAAAGTCTCAGTTTTTATTGTTTACTTCGAATCATCAAGTGTCTGACTTATGTTCTAACTAAACTTGAATTCCATTTTCACAAAATACGGTTAGATGAATCAGGAGAAAATAAAACCAAAACTTTCCCTATAATACCCATCAAAAGCTTAAATCTGTAAGTTTTAAAAAATAACCCCCCCCCCCCCCCCCCCCAGAAAATCACATAACTTGACTCGATTTAAGGAATAGACGAATAAGGCAAAATTCAACATTCATTTTTTGTTAAATGTCACTCTAAGATGCGAATTACTTATCATCCCACGTCATTATGTAAACACTAAAGCCTTTGTGGTTTCCATTAAATTATATTAAGTACCACTCGAAAGAAATACCAAACGTTTTAATAAATATATAAACATTAAACAAATTTAAACAAGAAAAAGAAAATATATTTGGTAACATTCATGTTTACCTTTTTTTCTTTTTGCATGTTACTTTCTGAAATAACAGGAAAATGTATTATTTTTACCATTTTAAATTATCATAAAAATGTTACACAGAAAACAATTTTAGATGTAAAATTTTATATAAAAAAATCTTAAAGAAATATTTATATTCCTGAATAATTATCTTACCCTGGTTTAACAGTAATCTTTGTTCCCAGTACCGAGTGTATAAACTGGTCACTTCCGGTAGTTTCTCTACTGTGACGCTGGTCACTTCCGGTAGTTTCACTACTGTGACGCTGGTCACTTCCGATGGTAATAACTTTCAAAACTCTGCCACTGCCGGTTGCATTATTTTTTAGGTGTATATCACTCCCGGCTGCAATGACCAGTGTCAGTGCAATTACTTCTAATATAAAATACATTTTAAACACCATTATTGAAAGACTGACTTTTTACATGAACCACTCCGTCAAAATTGTTTAAATAATCTTTTTCACAAAGTTCATTCTAATTAATCTGTAATTGTTTATTGCAAGTCACACGTTCTGTTTTCTGTCTGTGATGCCTTTTCGTCTCCAGCGTCGCGTGTTATTCCTTCACTGTAATGTATCTTTCTACATGCAAAGATCCTGCTATGATGCGAATATGCTTACTGTAAGATAGCACTTCAGTCCTTATGTGCGGCTACTGTTGTAAATTCGTGGGCATACTAGGATACCATCAAGAGTTAATAACAGTGTTATGTTATAGTGAAATGTGAAATGATACTAAAAAGGCATAAATATTTAAAGTGTTTGACGTTCAGCAACACAAAATGACAAGTATAATTTACTCAAATATAATTATAACCTTCACATATGTATATTAGTGACACAGTTTTATAAACCGAGCATGCTCCTTTTCTATTTTGCTAGATGTTCATTAAGATATAAGATATGCTGAAAAAAATAGTTCAACAGTGAAAAATGTTTCTCACAAGTTAAAATTAAAATACTTATAGGCAATTAAGTTTGTACGAGTTTTGCGCGACATTATTCCGCGGAAGAACGAGTGCACTATTCTCTGTGTAAAGCTAATATTCTTTTTATTACACATGCATCTACAACTTTAATCATTACAATAATTTATATATTATGTGTTTCAGATTAATTTAGTTTAACGAAATTTTTTTTAAAAAAAACTAACACTTCAATCATTACAGTTATTGAGCATGCTCTCTTCCTTATAGTTCTGTCTTATGCATCTGTTTAGTTCATCTTTTATCTTTTCTTTTTTTCTCTTTTTTGTTATCGTTTTATTGTATATCTTCTTCTTGTTATTGGTGTAGTCTTTCTTTTAACTAGGTAAAGATAACATCATGCACTGTAAAAGATATCGCAATTTCAATGATGATTAAATTCGTGCAATGAATACAAGTTTTTATATTAGAGTTTAATTGACATGTTTGACCTTTTTGATATACCTAATGTATATAACCTTTATCTCCTATACGTATTTGATATATGCTATTTGCAGCAGTACATTACAACCAAACTCTTAACATATCACAGTTGAAGAACTTATTGTTTAACATTAAAACAGTACTACCGACAGGACCGATATATGCAATACTATATAATATCGTAAGTGTATAAAAAATAACTTTGAAAAAGAAATAGCTCTAGCTTAATAACAACATGTTACATGCACAACGATTAAATTATCACAGCCACAGTAGTGAGTCATTACCACAGTGTCAGTCAATTAACTGCTCGTGATGAACGGCTTCCTTCCGGGTTATGTACCTTCCTTCCGGGTTATTACCTTCTTTCCGGATTCTGTGGTCTACGCTTCCATTGATCTTACGTTGCGGAAACGATAATGGAGAATGTTTCTCAAAATTTTATGAAATATGTTTTCTGTTACCTTGTATTAGAATACCTTCTTAAAGTAACATTATGCGCATCTTACTGCACATAGTGTGTTTTGGTAAATATTTTATAAAAGCAATTTTCGGTTGCTTTACATTTAAGTGTGTTAAATTAACGATAATGCCGTATAAGTATTTGAAGTTAATGCTTTAGAAATAAAGAAATCGGACTAAAAAAATAATAGTTCTTTTTTTCAGTCTTCTAGGCAGTGATCTCCATAACCTATATGTAGAGATGGGAAGCAACTCCTGCGTGCAGTTTGACTTTTCTTAAAAAGACTGTCCCAGTCAAAATAAGAAAAATCATATTTGGAAAGTTATTATTTCGTACTGGTAACAGAAACTGTTCGGTATATTGGGTTAAAAGCTATCATTTCCTCCATCCGTTCTACACACACATCTATTTCAGCTGGATTTTACTTGAAAAATGCGCATAATTCCACTTTAACGTTACCCTGATCAACAAAAGGGGTGTTTAATTCCCATTCCATCTACGGCGTTATCAATGATAGTGAACCAGTGACCTAAAATAATCTGTAGAGGCAGTTTTGCACAATTAAACCAATGCACGAGAAATCATAAAAGTACCATTTAAAGATTGTGGCGAATGTATCATATACGAACGTGGCACTTAATCGCGTATTATTCCAGTCTGTTGATATGGGTGACCATATCCGTTCTGACCGTACTTGGACACCATTATTATATTACTATTTTGGTTCCGGTCGTCTCTGTGGACCCAGCCAAATTAGTTCATGAATTCAATAATTGTATATTTAAAATGAATCTACTATTTTATTAACAAAATCGACAAGGCAAAACTTAATTACTGCCTCTTGCCACATTTAGATGACTTCTTTACTGTTTCCATGATTTACTTTTTGATATTGTAAACAAATTAAACAGAAAAGCCCACATGAAAATATAGATTTTGTTCACATGAGACTCATTATAAATGAAATCTATGAATTAAGAAGATCTCTTAGAGGTATAAAGGTAACTAAACCAAATAACAGCAGACTCAATTTAATAATGAAGCTGAAGCTCCTCCTAAGGGCGAGAACTCCCACTAATCACAAAATTCATTTTAGTTAAAGTTATGCATGTATCTATTTAATACAGAGAAGGTATCTCATAAGTCATAATACATTTTACTATGATGTGAACAAAAATACAAATGTAACGTCTGCAGTGAAAAATTAGAAAACGTGGCTGTTCTGTTTATGTTCATTCCAAAAATTATTCAAGTTTTGTTTCTAAAAATCAAGTCCTTATCCTGTTGTTTCTATGTATTCTACATATTATATCAATAAATTAAGGAAGGTGGATTGAAGGGGAAATTAGCCTCGATAGACGTTAGGAATTGTGAATAACTCGAAAAATTTCAGTGCATTCTAAATTTTATTAAACTAAAATCCATTGATACCATTTAGTGCCATTAAGTGCACCAGGGTGATAATCTAAATAGATCACGTAAAATGACATTTTCTCAAAGAACATTTCACTTTACAGTAATCATGTATACCTATTTATTGAAGGGCGATTCTGAAACAAGTTCTACAACTTATATCAATCACTCCCGGCACCTCATTCCTGGAGATATCCATTGTAACGATGGTACAACAGAACAGAAGCCAGTTCCTACTTAATGTTAAACACCAAGCAAAGAAGCTGCACATTTTTATTTTTCACGTCTTTGCTCTGACGCGGACTCGACCCCACTGTACTAGTAGCCCACGCGCTCTATCATTACGCTGCTGTAGCACTTAAATCATTTTAAAGACCTTATATGTGTTAATTATTTTTTATCCACCTGTTTGATGAAGCTTTCCATCTCCACCACTGAACCTCTGAATTTATATTGATTTTCGTCTTAGATCGTAACTGTTGCAACACTTTTATTAGAATAGACAGCGTAATTGTAGTAAAACCGGTCTGACTTTGCAAAGCAGTTATAGATATCCTTTCCGCACCTGTAACGTAATAAAACGTATTACCGTCTGATGGCCCTTTCACGCTTCCGTAGAATCGACATTTATTACAAGAAATTAATTTTAACAATATTTCTGAAATGTCTACGGGTCTGCAGCTCTCAAATACGAAAATATCCGAGGCATAAACTGACACTTTAAGACAACATCAAAAAGGACCTTTTGAACGATTTGACGAAGTTCCAAAAATCTCTATATACCTTTGCTCCGTTACGGACCCCTGTGTGATTTGTGTTTATTCCGAGTTCAAATATGTTTTCGTAGATGAAAAGCTGACTTGTATGTCTTGCTTAAGCCCAAGTATTTTCAAATCGTTAGAAAGTGCTGAAAATTGACTCCCCATTAGCAAAAAAAAAAAAAAAAAAAATGTCCACGCGCATACATTTAGACGGGGTGACTCCTGACTATCGACCAATACAAATGCGACTTTCGTTTTCAAGTTTAGCCTGTCTACTTTCATTTTCTTTATTTCCGGAAATAGCTGAAGGTCGAGTGACGTCATATTCTGTATTGTCAAAAAACATACCTATGCCTGGCGACATTGCATGAAAATGTGCCCGGTCACCTAAGGATATCAACTCTCATCCCCATCCCCCATACACACACACACTCTATTCTGATAAATAGCCAACTGTGTTAATAACATTATCCAGTAACTCTAAACTGGTAAATTTTATATTTTGTATTTGTTGAGATTTGAAAAGTTAAATTCATTATCAAATTCATTTGTCACGCTATATTAAACAGTGTGCCCATACCACGTGACTTTGACGTCATTTTATGGCTAAGACGGCAAGCCAAATTCCATCGATTCGATTCTACAAAGAGGCGTAAGTTCTTTATTTTTTGATCAAATATGACCAAATAAAGCGCAGGCTAAGGAAAAAAGTGAATACTTCACTCACAAGTAAACGGTTTTATCAACAGATGAACAGTTTTGGCCTGAAAACGGGAAAACTGTTTTGTTTAGAGAAAATGAGCATGGTAAGAGCCCTTTTTGACAGAAAACGGATGATTGTACACATCAGAGATGTCGCACGTATTACCGATTCACAGGTATTTAATGTCGGCTCTGTGGGAGGCCTTAACTGACAAAAATGTAGCATAATTATTTAAAAACTTTTAAAAAATCTAAACTATGCTAAGCCGGCAAGTCATTTTTATTAGATATATAAGTTGCACCAACTTACGTAATTCAACACGTCCGTGGTTACAGGCTATCCATCCTTCTATCGATCCGTCCGTCAGTAACATTTTTACTATGTTTCATCAATGCTTGTAAAATAAAATAGAGAAAAGTGGAAAATTTACAGATCGCCCAACACGACAAAAACAAAAATGTTGCAGGCTCGGTTTGATTGAGCCTATTCATGGACGGTAGTGGAAATGCATTCTACCGCCCACGCCCTCTAGCCCCGTGTTGAGCAGAACTCAACATTTACACATATTAAAAGTACAATAGGCAATTTAGAGACATCCACAGGTGTATTCAAACGGCAATGAACATGGAACCTTCAATAAACACTTACATAAAAGTTCAGTGACATTCATTGACCATCTTTCATTTTCTCCTTGAATCACTAGTGCTGGGCAAAAGAGATATGAACGGTTTATCCTCACTGTTTTCTCATTAAGTCAAAACAATTATTTTAACTTTGGACCATACACCGTTTTTGGTGGAATTACACATTATCATTGAAGCTACCATATGCATCGCCGAATGAATACATCATCAGATGTTGCTAAATTGATTTTTAGGTTGAAACCACGAAGTGGTTGAGACTAACAATTACCGTATTCCAGAGCATGCAAAAATATCAGACTAACCATTTTCACTGAAAAACAGATTAATCCGCTGTAAGGTTTTTGCCCGTTTTTTTTTCTCGGGCTAATCGACAGATATTCTTATTGATGTTTTCTGAACATTGTTCTACAGTCGGTTGATATTTTCATACATATGTAAATACAGTAAGGTTAAAGAATGCGTCATTTCGTATTAAAATTATGTTTTCAAGTCTGTTGATCCATCGAGCATGACTAAGTTGAAAAGCGAACGTGTATTTCTTTAAAACAATTCAGAAAATCCGCAGACGTGACCGAAGCGCATGAAACTATGCCGTGAAAAAAAATAGTTCGAAACGTATAAGAAAGACTTCTCTAGTTTAGCCTTAAATTAATACATGTTGCACTCGACAGTAAACAAAAAGCATATGATCTGAATCATTCATTTTTCTAGTTGTATAGGATATAGATCTGCATGCGATTCTTTCTACCTGTCCTGATTCGAATGACAAGGGAGATCACTCTATAGGAGTAAGCTAAATGATAAACTGCTTTATTTAATTTAAAAATAGATTTTGTGTACAGCATTTATAACGACCGATTCATATTATTTATTATTTAACATTTTACTTTATCGTTTTAATATCTCTGTAAGGCTGATACAAAACTGAATCAAAATATTTGTTTAAGATTTACTTTTTATAAATAATTATATCTGTAGTATATTAATTGCTACAGTGCTCCACTGTAACATAGGAAGCTACACGTTAAAGGTTAAAGCCCTGTATCGCGGCTATTCAAATTCTTTTGTGTGTATGCAACTCATGATTACAATAGGTAACAGTTAACGGCCACGTGCCAACCTTTAGCACTCAAAACCACAGGTATTAATTTCATATACACGGTGCACAATCACGTGGTCTATGATGTCACGCCGTAGGTATCGCGCCAAGCAATTTTTGTCAACAAAGCGTCGATTCAAGAAGAAAATTCGTCGTAAGTATTTTATTACGAATTTTTGTAAAATGTCTTTAGTATGTTGCAAGTCCGTTTATAAATGCGTACCTCCGATCAGACAGCATCTGTCCGTGTCTGCTTTAGTTTGGCTGGAAAACGGGACAAACTGACCAAAATCTCAAAATCGCTCTTGCTATCGCTCCAAGCTGATTCCAGAACCGCATTTAAACCAGCTTTCTCTTGCTAAATTCTCCAGATGGCCATTTTTGTTTGTAACTTTTTGTCTCAAAACAGCCGCTGATGGTGTTATTTTCAGGTAAAACCAAAGATAAAAACTATGCTATTGCGGCAAGTTATGGAAGATAAATGATATTGCAACAAGCTGAAATGATATTCTTATTTTAAGTCAGTTTTCCCATCAGTAAATCAACGCATATCACTCTTTCACCTAAACCGAAACTGGTCAAATGATAATGCAGATGCTAAAGGAAATATTTGATACTTTTATTTTGAGAAAATGTGACATTGGATTATACGTGCTATTCTTATTTTACAGGTCCTTTTACTATCGAACTAGCCGGAAGACTGTTTGCAATCTGGTGGACAAATATGAGCAACGAGCAGAAGACAGATCCATACAACGTGTGCCCACTAATAAGCGTTGTACATTGGAAGACAGGTAATAACCTATATTCAATAATAATAATATCATTATAATTATCAATAATGATAATAATAGGGGAAATTCTAGTCTGTAAACTCACTGAAAAAACCTTTACACCGGCAAAACAAACAAACTTCATAGGAAACGCCGTCGGGTTACAAAATAATTGAATAAATTTAGAAGAGATCCGTAGAAAAAAAAGACAAACAAAACCAACATTCGATTTGAGTCAGTTCATAACGAACTATGAGTAAAACAAAACTATCAACGCCCTTGGCAACGCTGTAAGCAGTACATGTATGTATTCATTTGTTTTGGGATTAAACACGTGGCGACATGTTATAGCAGACACACGACATGTCACATCTGCATTTATAATAAGCCATCTTTGATCTTATAAGACTTAACCAGTTTTTGTCTTTTTGCTTGTTACAGGGACCACGACTTTGATTGCTCAAAGAGAACTAGGGTCTTGTGCATGAAAAAAGGTAGCTGAAGTGAGCCTAGACAGGAATGCTGTTAAAGGGGACCCCTTTGTGTTCGATGGGACAGCAGTGCAAGGCAGAATGAAAGCAAACTATGATCCCTCCGAGCGTTAGAATTGGACTTGACAACTGATGATACACAGCATATTTGCGTGTTACTTGACTGCCTTTCGACTAAAAATTCAAGGCTGCTGACATAGGACGTTTCTTTCAAAATTCTATTTTAGACATTGTCATGAGTCAATAGACCAAGTTTGAAGAAATTTTGTATGTTGGAAAGTTTAGTTATTACACAGTTAACTCTCGTAAGCCTTTAAGGCTATGTATCATGATGTAGATTGGACTTTTCCTGAGTCAGGTCGTTTAAACATTTGTAATATTTTACAACTAACACATTCCAGAACTTTCAGCTTCATTTTTATTATTTTTAAAGACATGTAACTTCATGTATAATCATACGTAAACAAGATAAAACTCACACTTATCAAATGATTGTAAAATAATGTATAATTTCCCGAAAATTCGTTCCTATGAATATTTGGTTTACATATACCTTGTCTCTACATTGAAAGTAAGAAATCCTGTTTTTCTGAAACAATAGTTCATAATGTGCTAAAAGAACTTTTACATTTGTAAACTTTAAAGATGTGTTTATAGTATCTAAAATATGTATATTATTTCTGTAATGATGGATTTCGGATAAAATTAGACTCTTACACCAGTTTTGCCAATGACTGTGAATGTAACATACGATATTAAAATTTTATATTTCGAAACTTCAAAATAATTTCTTCCAGTAACTGCTCCACATGTCGAAGCATAGTTGTATCAGTTGCAAACTGTTTCCTCTGTATTACAATTCCTACAATTTTAAAGGTGTGTATATATCCACTATATTTTTAGCTACTGAAAAAGTGGAATGAATTTTCTGAACATTCATTTTATATTTACTTTGCAAAATAATGCCAGAATTGTTTAGCCATTTATCGCTTTAGCTTGTTTTTCTTAAAGACCCAATGTTTATCTGTACATAAAGTGAACAAGACTTAATATATCAACAGTACGTTTTCTTTTCTGAAAATCGAAAGACTTCGTCAATACTTCTCAATTCCGTAATTCAGATTTTGCATTAAAAGAAGTATGACGTCAAGTCAAGAAGATTGAGTAAAGTAAATTTCAACCAATGAATTCCATCATATATTGCTTACACTTATGGACATTTCCGTTACAAAAATATTATACACCTGGAAATAAACGAAATAAACTGCACTCATGGCCTAAAATGATATGCTTATATATATATATATATATATATATATATATATATATATATATATATATATATATATATATATATATATATATATATAAATGGCGGCAAATAGAAGCATTTTTCTGTTGTTGTTTTTTGGTTTTTTTTTTTCACCTCACGTAAAAGATCTAAATCAGTTTTTAGAAGTTTTGATACCTATATGCATTTCGGCCATTTTGGGAGGTAGTGCAAGGGCATGGGCGATTTTTCAAGCGTGTGTGTGTTCAAGCGTGCATGTGAGTGGGCGATGTATTAGACGGATTGTTGACGCCTGACTGTATTTAATGACTACTGCAACAAAACTTATACTTTGAACTATAAAATACTGGCATTAATCAAATCGTTGTAAATCACAGATTAAATTACAAACATAAGAACTATATATGTTTTATGAATCTTCTTTGACGACTAACCTTTAGTCTTGTAACATGATGATAATATCCCCGCGAATATACCGCTCTACATTAACACATAAACAGGTTTATTTTGCTTCAAAGCCTTTGATTTATCCTGAAAATCACGCTCAAACCTTTCAAGCCGTCGTCGCACATAAATGCTTCAGTTTGTTGCGATAGCATTTATCTTTTAGAACTACCTGCTAGAGCTTGTTGCGATATCAATTATCTTTCAGAACTTGCCGCAATAGCATACTTTTTTATCTTTGGGTTTACCTGAAAATAACACTTTTAACGTGAAAAATAATCTATCAGCGGCTGTTTTGAGACAAAAAGTAACAAACAAAAACGGCCATCTGGAGAATTCAGCAAGAGAAAGCTGGTTTTAATGCGGTTCTGGAATCAGCTTGGAGCGATAGCAAGAGCGATTTTGAGATTTTGGTCAGTTTGTCCCGTTTTCCAGCCAAACTAAAGCAGACACGGGCAGATGCAGTATGATCGGAGGTACGCATTTATAAACGGACTTGCAACATACTAAAGACATTTTACAAAAATCCGTAACAAAATACTTACGACGAATTTTCTTCTTGAATCGACGCTTTGTTGACAAAAAATGCTTGGCGCGATACCTACAGCATGACGTCATAGACCACGTGATTGTGCACCGTGATATAGAATTTCATATACAATAGACTCTATTTTGACAGACGTCACTGTTCATAGTCAGGATTTTCATGCTTTTTCAGTGACAATCCTAGCTTTAAGGAAAATGGTCGTGCTGCAAGTACACGTCTGGTTAACTTAACTATTTGTTTCGATATTAAATGAAATAACCTATATTAATACTTACAAGATAAATAATTGACATTCCTTGCAAATCCTGAATACATTTAGATGTTAGGGATACTTTACTATGACTTTTAACAACATTACATCAGTTCCGGATTATGATAATTGTTATTGAATTGAAAAATTTACATGAAAGTTGTCATTTTGATAAACGTTAATAAAAACAGAGTAAAAGCTACAGAGTTTTTTTTAATATATTATGAAGCAAAATAGAATCAAAACAGTTCATAACGAGAATTTATAGTCGTTTAAAAATCTCATCAGAGTTAATGTTACTTGTAATTTGACTTTCCGACTCAATTAATAAATCTTATCTTAGTATATCAAATGTTGGTGTTTGCCTGATGTGAAGTTTCTATGTATGTGTTCCCGATAAATGAAACTGTTTGATTTCTTTTAAGCAAAATTGAATCAAAGCATATCAACGGATTACTTAAGTCGTGACATCAGTACATTTATTTCTAGTCTCGGCTAAATAAAAAGTTGATTTTGCAGAAATGTGTAGAATTATACAACCCTTTCTCCAAGAATTGTGAAAGTTGGTGTATTTGTGGGTGGTCCCAATACTCCCGCTTTCATAGCCTTGGGCATTGTTGAATTACCCCTTGGATATGGTGCCTTCTTTTTAATTTTGTCTTTTGACTGTTCTTGTGATACATAGGCTCCATAACCTCAGATCCCCTTCCTAAATTCCAGTTTGTTTAGTTCTGCCCATTGTTTTCTCGTTTGGGGCAAACCCTTTATTTTATCTGGGGACCAAACGCCGCTCTTCATGGAATTACACGCCTCAACACGTGTATCATAGAAGGTTCCATGTTCATCATCGTTTGAATACATCTGCGGATGTCTCTAAATTGCTTTTTGTACTTTTAGCATGTTTAAATGTTGAGTTCTGCTCAACCCGGGGCTAGAGGGCGTGGACGGTAACATGCATTTCCACTACCATCCATGAACAGGCTCAATCAAACCGAGCCTGCAACATTTTCGTTTTTGTTGTGTTGAGCGACCTGTGGAGTTTCCTCTATTTCTAATTTAATATGTGATATCGTGTTAAATTTTGGGGAAAAATAAGATGTTTCTATTCTACTCAATACTTTGAACACAGCTACAAAGAAATACTTTTTAAAGCATGTCTTCTAGCTTATAGACTGAGTTAAGAATAAGATTCTTATTTGTCAAAACCTTATTCTATATATCTCAAAATTGTGTTTTTGATTTGTGGCGGTCGACAAAATGGCTCCTCTTAATAAGTAGCGTTATTTTTAATACATAACGATTTGTCAAGAAAACATTCACTCAGACATTATATGTACAACAGAGTTGTGAACATATAAAATAGTATTGATTAGGTCAAAAATGTGTATTATTTGTTGTTGCCTGCTGCCAACTGTATATTTGTTCTTTAGTTTTCGTAACGCTATAACATACTTTAATCCAAAGACCGACACGCAGAGGTACATCCAAGATGGTATACATGTGTAGCTTTTGAATTCTTAATCTTTCTAGAACAGTGCGCACTTATATGCCAATCCTGCTAGAGCAAATCATAATTCTCGTTTAATTTATCTATTAAGCCTCACAATTTAGCAATTGTACCAAAAAAAGCATATAAGGTAGTTCAAAACATCATATGACTTCACATATATAACGGTTCTTTGATGTTTTCCTATAGTTTTGACAAGAAGTAGAATAATCTACTATTGGTAAACACCCAATGATCGCTTGTAGAGAAGTGCGACTCCATAGACGATAATATTATAAAAAATGACTTGCCGTCTTAGCGGACTTGCCGTCTAAGCGTATTTTGGATTTTTAAAAAGTGTTTAAATAATTCTGCTATATTTTTGTTAATTAAGGCCTCACAAAGAGCCGGTATTAAATTCCTGTGAATCGGTAATACGTGCGACACCTCTAAGGTGTACAATCATCTGTTTTTCTGTCAAAAAGGGCCCTTGCTTGCCGTCTTACCATGCTCATTTTTTCTAAACAAAACAGTTTTCCCGTTTTCAGGCCAAAACTGTTTATCTGTTGATAAAACCGTTTACTTGTGAGTGAAGTACTCACTTTTTTCCTTAGCCTGCGCTTTATTTGGTCATATTTGATCAAGAAATAAACATTCTCATTCATCAGATGTTCGACATGGTACCCGAGACGAACCGGGGTACCAAGATAGACATCTGGTTTGCGAGAATGGAAATAAAGAACTTACGCCACTTTGAAGAATCGAATCGACGGAATTTGGCTTGCCGTCTTAGCCATAAAATGACGTCAAAGTCACGTGGTATGGGCACACTGGATGTGGCTCACACAATGAAATACTGAAGGTTTACAACATTATTTAATGCATGCCGAATATTTACAAACAAAAAGAAAACAATCAAGTAAATTAATCCATAGTTCAAAAAAAGAAAGAAAAAAAGAAAGAAAGAAAAAAGATACAAAAGCGCCCAAGTTCCTCTCGAAGGCAAGTTTCCAGCATAATTATCGTGGAAGAAGCACAAATGTAAAGTCATTGGTCGTAACACTTAACAACTGGACATAACAAGTGTTCGGCAATGTCCGTAAATGAATTGACCAAAGAGAAATATTGTAACAAAAAAGAGTATAATTGGACGTTGCACGTGCACGATCCAATGAAATTGATTTACAAGTTTAAAGATAAAAATAGGTTAAACACGCATCAATGATCTAATCGATACAGACAAATGTGCTTGCTTAAAGTTGCGAGCAAGAAAGGTAGGTTTGTCTGTCTATTACAAAAGAACAAATATATTTATTGAAAGAATTTTGCCAATCTCAAAATTTAGCAAATAACAACTAACATAGATTACTCGATCATATTAGTTGTTTATTAACTAAGAATATCGTCAAACCAATGAGTGTGGATGCATATTTTAACCAAGCAATATATCAAATATGCAAAATGACAAAAAAAGAAGGTATTTCTTTTTATCCAAAAGTACATACCAGTTCTGCTTATTCTGTGTGTTGGGTGATTCTAAGCCCATCGTAGTACACGAAATACATGGTAATTTCAAATTTTCAGGCACTGTGGAGAATGTAGTAATTAAGATAAGTGAAATGACAAACTGAATGAAATTCATTAACTTACTTCTGCATCGTTGTTTTTTCTCCTCCAGGTTTACTTTTGGTGTATATGTTGGTTTATTTCAAGATTTATTTAATATTGTCATGGTTCATCATAAGAACATGTGACATAAAATACAAAAATAATATAAAATGTGAACATGTAACAACCGGAACACACACAATTATACAAAGTAACAGGAGAATGGGTAACAATTACATTGTAATCATTATATTTTCTCCCATATTCAAGGACTACGGACCAAGGCAATTAGCAAAGGTCCAAAATCCCTGGAAGAAGAACATGTGACATAAAATACAAAAATAATATAAAATGTGAACATGTAACAACCGGAACACACACAATTATACAAAGTAACAGGAGAATGGGTAACAATTACATTGTAATCATTATATTTTCTCCCATATTCAAGGACTACGGACCAAGGCAATTAGCAAAGGTCCAAAATCCCTGGAAGAAGAACATGTGGCATAAAATACAAAAATAATATAAAATGTGAACATGTAACAACCGGAACACACACAATTATACAAAGTAACAGGAGAATGGGTAACAATTACATTGTAATCATTATATTTTCTCCCATATTCAAGGACTACGGACCAAGGCAATTAGCAAAGGTCCAAAATCCCTGGAAGAATAACTAGCCTCTAAACAGCCACAACTTGAACAATGAAAAAACAAACAAAAAAAAAACAAAAACAAAAAAACACACACACACAACAAATTTATGCATCATTAACAAATTTCTAAAGAAGAAAACTAATGATAGAACATTATCAAACCTATTTGCAGGTTGTAATTATTTCTTTACAAAACAATGCAAGATTTCAGTGTGGGGGAACACGTGACTTAAAACGGCAGCTTACACGGAAAAATGGCCGATAATTTCTCCGATTCGCCAGGAAAATCCAGGTATTTCTGTTGATCAACCTTTGTTTAGATGTTCTAATATATCCTATCATATGCCCCCTACCTTCCGATTTCCTCCGGTACCCATACTTGTTTCCATTCACCTATATTTTTCGAGAACACTTGGGAAATTTGAATACATTTGCAAGTTTTGGAATGACGCTATCCACGGACGGATACAGTTTTGTCCAGAAAATACAAATTACTGAAGTAAATGACTGTACAGTTACATGAAAAGTTAATCAAATACCCTGTTCAGCCTAAACATGTAAAGAACTGGCAAAAAGCAAAGCTGCCAAAAAGAGAATGTCGAAATCTACGAAATGGCGCTGAACACGTACATAGTCTTCGAAGGCGCTGTGCACGTACAGGAGCAACTATTCTGTTTTATATTATAGAAATACTAAAGTTGCCACGAGGCTTCTGTATTTACAACACACTATATGATTGTTTTTCGTAATAAATTAACATTGTGACGTCACAGCTTTAATACTTCACCGTTGTTTCCCGCACCGATGTCAAATAATATTCTTTCGGAATTCACAAAGATTCAAAAGTCTTTGGGTAGATTATAGCACAAAATATGATTGTATTGTTTAAACACAACAGAGAATATTGGCAGAAAACCCTGATTTACTCACTCAGTCATAGCTGTGTAAAAGAATTTACTGGAAAACATTTGAATACACAACACTATTTATCATATACAGAGGATATTACATGAGTGTCTTTTCATATTGAATTTATTAAACGAGTTGAATAAAGTAATAAAATGCGAGGCTATTGTTTATATTTAACGAGTTTAATAAATTCAATATGGAAAGTCACAAATGTAATATTCTATTTATCACATGTTAGCCTTTCTTGTCGAAACATTAAACATTCGACTTTCTTTTACTATATAAACAAATCAATTTGATCAACGTCTCCTATACTATAAATGACGTCGACGTCAAAGCTTTATTACACTAGTGTATTATCATTTTTATTCAATGGCTTTATTACACTCCCGCGACGTCAAACATGTGATAAAAAGTGAATCTACTATGCATTCGAGTTATGAATAAGGAAACTGATTTGTCAGATTTATTTTCTTTTGCAGGGGCATTCCTTTCCCACCATACATGTGTTGTCACATAATCTAGGAGTTCGGTGACATGGTCCCCCGGAAAATTGTTTGGTATTCGGCACATCTGAGTACCTCTCCAGCAACATATGATTGGCAATTTATTTAATAAATTTATTTTGACTTTTTTTTTTCCAGAATTTGAAACTGTGGTCAGAAGCCGGTACTGACCTATTTCACTCACAGTTTCCCGAAGAACGACTTAGCGGCACTAAGAAATAACAATGCAAAATAGGCAGAACTGACCTTTTTATTTGCCTCTATTTAATTCAGCGACCATTTCCACAACTCTTTTATATTTGAAAAAAGCATCTTGGACTACACTTTTAAGAAACTAGAGTTTTACATTTGATTTCCCTCAGTTAAAAATACTACACCATGCACAAAATCGTACCAATAATTATCTTGACTTTTAGCTATTCAAATTTCACCATGGGTTCAGTTATTTATTAATCATTTCTAACGACCGCTACAATATGTTGTTCGCATTTAACAATAATTATTCGGTAACTTTTGTCTGATATAAAGGGAAAATGTCTAATTTATAGAATCGTAAAGAGCTGGCACTGGGTCAGAAAAAGTCCATATTCAGCATTTTCTTGAAGAGAAAGCATTTAAGACGTGGTCTACACCTTTGCAAACATCCTTTTAAATGTGTAAAGAGCTAGTAAAACATTCTATCACTTGTCATTGTTGAACGAAAGTAGTTTTTGAATGCTTTCATTTTACTGAATGAGCGTTCGCAAAATGCAGATGTTGGAGGCATAGTCAGAAGCACAAACAGAATAGTGTTTACACACGGAAGCAAGACCTTGCAGGGATGTATAAGAGTGGTCTGAAGTCTGTGGTTTCTGACTGGCAATGTTCAAGTGTAGTTTCTACTTTGTACCTCATTTTTAAATATTTGAAATGCGCCATGAAGATCTGGTGAATATGCGGCGTAAATAGGCACTGACACTTCTGACTTGTTTTCAGTAGATATTGGCAGCAAAACGGACTTCATTTTGTATGTGAGTTGCCATTTCTAGAGAAAATGGTCGAAAAATACATTGATTCCATAAACTCAAAGTAATCCAAGACAGATTCTGCATCATGGTTGTCTGTATGCATTTACGTTCCAACACGCCTTGATTTAGATGTTTTAGTGCCGAAGTCTCTGATTATACGCCTTGCCTTTTTGTATCGGGCAAGCCACACTGCAGAGTAATTCCGCTCAGTCGAGAAAACTTGTATCTTTATCTCTGTAACGGCATTTAGTAAGTCCATATCTTCCTTCTGAAAAAAAAGGCTCGTTAGCGCTACGATGATACTCAACACATGTTCAGATACAAGAGAAACGACTAAGTCAAATCTAAGAACTGCAGCAAGATACTAGCGTGCCTTCTCATTTCCATCTTCATGCAGTATTTTCTGAGCATGGAACATCACTGAAAACGTGCTCTTGATCATGCAAAAGGCCCGACTTGACCACAAAGACTCAGAAAGGATTCGCATTTTAATGCGTTGTTCCAATTCCTCCCTTGGAACTGTGTCCCTTGCCAGTTCCTCGGTAAACGCTACCGATCATTCAGCTGAGTAATCGAACAGAAAGTTTATATCTTGCACAGTTCCCATCAAGGTTTTGACACATGGGACTTTAGAATTGTAAGGTTAAATTCAAACAATGAGCTTTGCAATGTATATCAGTTGGGGTCAGTAGCTCTTTCTTTTATAAGCGTTTGCACACCACGGTATTTTTATGTTTAATGCCCCATCATAGCATTGCGCTCTTAACTTGAGAATACCTAGATCAGCTTCTTGCAAGAAATCCAAGATATTGCGCTTGTAACGTAGCACGTTGTACCTGAAGCTTGTCTTGAACACAACACATTACAACAGTTCTAACATTTATTTTCTACGAAGAGCAATGCACAGTAACTTATAAATGCTCAGTCTAATTTCATGAACATAATCAATGTTCAATAAGTCTTTTAAAACAGTTCTGTTTACTGATCTATTTAACAACATTTCTTAATTATAAATATATTTCAAACTAGCTCTTAACAAAGCTTATTAAGTTTCAGCTCATGAGAGCGGGAACAAGTCCCTTAGCCCGCCGCCTGGGCAGTCTCTCCCCTGATCACAGAGTGTATTGAGTTTATAAAGGATTATACAGGAAAACATAGCAGACACATTGTCTAATTTCCCGATCACTTAAGGATACCTACAAGTTCAACAAGCCTTAAGCTACTGAAGATTGTCAAATCTTGTCTGACTTGTCAATTTATGAAATGTACAGTTTTCATCTTCTATAATTTTTTAAAATCTTAAACTTCTGAAAGAAATACCCGAAATAAAATACAAAACACATGAGCATTACACTACACGATTAACTTTAACACCTTTGATAGATTTGCAGTCAATAAACCATATAGGAACTCTTTACAGAGGCACATTTATCACCAGTCGGCCTAATCCTAATGCATAGCGAGAGGTGTTTCTTGGTTGATTTGTCAGTTGCATCGTCAACAATGATGGCAAATAAAGGAGCATTTATACAGTCCGCTTACAGTTTTTCTCATATTTGATTAAAGCAAACTCTCATTATCTCATTTTGAATGTCAGGAGATGCGTATTTTGAATTAGATCTCTATATGTGCATTGTCAGATTTTTGTTGTTGTTGTTGTTGTTGTTTTTTTAAATTATACTGTGCATTGCCCAACCTTTATTATTTCTCCTATTACGTGTCTATTTCTTTTTGCTAAATTCTTTGTTGATTCAGATATTTTCTTGCTTATCAAATTATTTTTTTCCTGTTTTGATAGTCGCATAATACCTTCCCTCTAGGACCGACGAAACGTGGTGATAGGATTCTGTATAACATCTTTTGAGCCAGATGAAAAAAAAATCTTCGAATCTGAGTAATACTGGTAGCTGTAATATGAAGGTTTTCCTCCTACCGCCAACAAACATACTGAAAATATGTAAAAAACAACAACAACAACAACATGACTTTCATATGAATTTACAGAAACTAGGGGAAAAAATTATGTAACATCCATCAGCCTTTTCACCCTCGTACTCTAATTGCATTTTTGGTATTTTCGTGTTTTTTTTTCTCATATTTGAAGAAAAGCGTAGTCATATGTTTAAAGTGCCTATATGTGTCTCCGAGACGTTATATAACACTATGTAAGTATGTGTTGCCATTGATATTACCCTAAGTACTGCGTTTATGTAATTAAATGGGAAAAACTGCAGTCCACCTATAAAGTTGTAAAAAGGTTTTCTTTGTATTTTCATTTGCATGTTCTTTCATGCACGTTCAGAATTAAATTATGCGGACAAATATAGAGCATGTCTGCTTAAGTGTATGAACTTTCTTAGATCTTGTTTTTCAGAAAATGCGATTCAACCTTTGACATTATAAATATGTAAAACACTTTTAAATACAGAAGCCTCGTGGAAATATAAATATTTCTATAATATAAGATTGAATCATTGACCCTGTACGTGCACAGCGCCCTAGAAGACTGTGTATGTGTTCAGTGCCATTTCGCATATTTCGACATTCTCTTTTTGGTAGCTTTGATTTTGCCAGTCCGTTACATGTTTATGATGGACTGGATACTTTGTTAAGTTTTAATGTCATTGTACTGTCGTTTACTTCAGTAATTAGTATTTTCTGAACAAAATAAGATCGGTCCGTGGATACCGTCATCCCAAAAACTGCGAATATATTCAAACTTCCCAAGTGTTCTCGGAAAATATAGGTGAATGGAACAAAGGAAAGGTACCAGAGGAAATCGGAAGGTAAGGGGCATAATTATGATAGGACATATAAGAACATCTAAAACAAATGTGTATCAATAGAAATACCTTGATTTTCCTGACGAATCGGAGAAATTATCGGCCATTTTTCCGTGTAATCTGCCTTTGTAAGTCACGTGATTCCCTACACTGTTTCTTAAAAGTGTTTTATTTCTACTAATCATAAGTTCTCATAAGATCCCAAATTTTGAGGAGGAACACCCACTTCTTCAAGCTGGGGATTCCTCCTGGATACCTATTTATCTAGGCCAATGATAAATAGAAATAAAGATAAATGCCTGTTTAAAATTTAAAGTCTAAGTTTTAAGCTAAGAACTCTATAACGTAATGCTTAAGTGCATTACATTACAAAACCTGGGAGGCTGCACACAACTTTCGTGAGCCTATGTTTCAATAAATGGTCTTAAAAGCCTGTTGTGATTGTTTTATATATCACATTAAGAGGGATCCCAAAGTCTAAGGAGGACTTCCAAAAAAAGCAGATCTCGTGATTCCTTTGGGCATCCTTTTCAAATAAGTTAATGTCAAATCCTGCCCTATAATAATATGGTTTTCCATTACGTGTGTTAGAGATTCACCTGGAGGGGATTACTTTTATTTACACTGCCCCGTGTCTTTGGAACATGGTGGGGGTAATAGTGAGGTTGGGTGCGCACCATAAACCGGTTTATGCTCCTCAGTGGTGTTTTTGCCACTGACCGTTCCAAGGCGGTGTCCCACTGTGTTCCTTTGTTTGTTCGTTTTGTCCTCATGTGTTGGCTTTGTGTGTGTATGCGTGTGTGTGTGTTTGTGATGTGCACGTCTGCGTGCTGTGGGTTTCGTTTTGGGGAGTTGGTACGTGGCATTCCTTGTTTGATATTTGTCTTTGTTTTTTAATAAATTGACGTCTACTGTTTACAGAATGTGTACAATAAAAGAGATACAATAGTGAAATCCACCACCCTATTGGTTTGCATCACATAATTTAAAGTACATACTCGTAAGTTTCTATCTATATTAAAGAATTGGCATCTTCGATTCATACAAAATGTTGCTCTTTCTGTTTATTTTCAATCTTTAGTTTTTATTTTGAATGGTTATTACTCTGCTTTTAAACCAGTCAGTAATCAGTTCGCCACATAAATTTCCGGTTCCGGGTAAAATTTTGTACGTGGCTCCCTGCCGGGTATACCAGAAAGAGAATAGCCATTATGGCTAAGCAGAATGAGCTTATGGATAAAGCAGAGGACGTAGCTGACCAGGTATAATGCATTTCCATGTTGTTGCATCTGCTTGTCACATGAGCTCTATGTAATATTTGCATCCGGTCGTGTTTTAGATCACTTCCATTTCGGATAAGCAGCACACTTGAAGTTTGTTGTTGTTGAAATAGGTAATGGTAAACAAAAACTTTGTTCAACGTTTCATATATTTAAAAGTCTTGAAAATAAACAGAATTTTTAAATAAATCAGGAGTAGTAAACTGTAAAAATCAGACCTCTACCTTCAGTTTTTAAACACAGGTATCCAACCTGGGATGAAAAAATACGAGCACACAGATTAAAACCCTGTTTAGAGTAGGCATAACAATGATTTGCGTAAAAACTATATACCTTGAATAAAAAAAAAATGATTTAACATTAACACCGTATTTCTTTATCCTCAGTTTGTAAAACAATCTTTCGAGTATTCAACCATATTGTTAGGGAAGTGTCTAGCCTTCAGGTAACCGAATGCCAAGCCTGCGTTCTAGCCGTCAGATAATTAATTTCTTAATGAATAAGTAATGATGATATAGTTTTAAGGATATTCCGCAAATTGAAATTAGAAATTCATGTGAAAAATTAGGTCCTCGATACAGCTTGGGAAATGCTAGGACACAAAAAATAAAAGATAAAATTTGAAATGATATATATATATATATATATATATATATGTAAGAAATTTACGCTGAACCCTATCTCCACAGTGCATTGAAATAAAATGAGTGAAAATTTTTGATGCGGAATTTGGGTATGGTATGCAACTCAAACTGCTACAAAATATGTATTTTCAAATCCAAGAAATCCCAAAATAAATATTGCATACGTAGGGTTGGATATCGTTAAGGACGAAGCGGTCCGATACCAACGAAACGATACGGTATTTTTAACGATACCAATACCATGCTTTGTAGTACATTAAATAAGCAACGTTTTGTTTAATATTATATATACCTATGTAAGTAAATATACATGAAAATTTGCTGTGATAAATAAACATTTCAAGTCGTTTAATGGAATGTTGTATTAGATTATGAAAGAGTAAAAAATAAACGTATCTTACAGATTAGTTTTCCAAAATAAAAATCTAGTGGCTGTGTAAGCATCGGCTTGCAAATTATTAATGAAAGATCGGAACTTTTTTTAAAACAAAGTTCAATTTCAATCATTTTCAAAAACTGGAAATATTGCACATTGTGCTGAATATATAAACAAAACAAAAATCCCAAAAATAAACCATTTTAGAACTATTCCGGGAACTATACGCTTCAGCCAAACAACGCATTTCAAAATGACACAAAACTGATTTCTCTGTAGACAATGTCACAGTTCACCTGAGTTAAATTGCTGAAAAAGAAAATTGCTTAGGCCCTACTTGTTACAGTTTTACGTCCTGTAGAAAGCAATCAACTTGCAACTTTAAATGTATATTTGTTCCATAACTATTCCAATCCCAAAAACAGTCTGATCTTTTCCATGAGAAATAAAACGAAGCATTATCACGAGACTCCTGTGCATTTTGAACCTCGTGGTGAATAAACTGAACTTACTTTTAAAGTTACTTAAGTATGGTGTCTCAATTGAGCAGTTATCTGATAATTATAAAGAACATACATTAAAGAAGTTGTATGAGATTACACATATTTCAAAGTCTACTTTGAAGAACTTTTGATCCTTGGTTTCGTAGACAGTGTTAGTACTGGGACGCTGCGTCCAGTAATGTAAAGTCAGTGTCCATTTCTATGCTGGAATTGCAGTAGTACACATTTATTATCAGTTTTAAATCTCTGAAAGTGTGAAAAAATAAAAAAATATCATTTTTAGCTCGACTATACGAGGTATAAGGAGAACTATCCTACTCGACCCGCCGTTGGCGTCTTTTCGCATCCCCACCTGGTTAAAGTTTTTTTACATTTTCTCTTTTTTCTACTTATCTCTGTAATTACTTGATAGATTTGATTCAAACTTACAATAGTTATTCCTCATCATCAACCACATCATCTGACATAAGGGCCATGACTCTGGCACCGGTATTTCATGAATTATTCCCCCTTTTTACTTAGAATTTCAGGTTAAAGTTTTGATGCACTTTCAATCTATCCCTGTTATTAGTATTATTGGATTGATGTGATTCAAACTTAAAATAATTGTTCAGCATCATCGCCCACATCGTATGACATAAGGTACATAACTCTGGCACCATTTTTTTTCATGAATTCTGCCCCCTTTTACTTAGAATTAATTTTGATGCATTTTCACTATATCTCAGTTATTATGAAATGCATTTGATTCAAACTAGAAGTAGTTGTTCCACATCATCACCCACATCATATGACACAAGATGCATAACTCTTGCAGCATTATTTAATGAATTATGCCCCCTTTTTGCTTATAATATACTTAAATAGTGTTTTGATACAATTTATCTTTACCTTTCTTATTACTTAATATGTTTGACACAGACTTAGACTGTTATGCAATATCTTCATCCACCATTGGAGTAATTAAAAACTCCAGTGACAGCTCCAGTTTCCTCAGATGTGCCCAGTTTCACTATCAAGCATCGAAATAGTCAAGCGCGCTGTCTTCTGTGACAGCTCTTGTTTAACGAAGAGCCAAAATATCAAAAAGTTACTTTTGAGATATTTCTATTTTAATCATGTTAATCATCAGGCTTTTTGAGCGAAAGGTTCAACTGATTGCATTTTTTCAAAACTGCTAAATGTTTCATAGTTATCTAACAATAATTGTATCCTAACATGATTTATTTCGATATTTTGCTGTACATTTTTTCTGTGTTTAAACATTCTGCATAAATTCTCAAATTGTATAAAACATGGATAAATCAAAGTTGATTAGTTTACAATACATGTACAGAGCTCCAGATAAGCTTTTGGTGCAATTGGGTATTTACCCATCACTTTTTGTCTGAATTGGGTATTGGAAATTTGAATTGGGTAAAAATAATATCATTACCCAGCCTTTTCAGAAGTAATTGGGTATTTGCTAAAACAAATTGGGTATTTTACCAATCTCGCACTAACAATTGAGTATTTTTTTGCTTACAGTATACATGGTATATATCATTAAACAGGACTGACTAAGTATTTTAATGGCGCCCTTCAATGTTTAATATAAAAATGTATTTAAAATTGTAATGAATGTTTCATACTGTTGTTTTCTTTTTCACTTTTAATGCAGTCTGAGATCAGTTCATCCACAATATCCCGAACGATGTGGTCACCGCAATATGCATTCTCCCAAAAGATGTCATCCAGTATTGGTGACACTACATCGTCACAAACAGATAACTGTCATTGTTGAACAGCAAATTATCCCACTAATTTGTTTGTTTGTGCTGCAACAATGTTTTTTCCTGCAACCTCTTTACATTTTATCGGCGTAAAATTGTTTACAAAGCGTCCAAATAACACCGATCAGCCGACTGAATGGTCCTGTTATTTTTCCGATAAATTGCAACCTGTTCTGCAGTAACGTATAACCAGTCAGTCAAATCTAGCGTTAAAGTCTCGTACCCGTTCTAGTTATAAGGAAAATGCGATACGCAAGCTATTTTTTACGAATTGGGTATTAGGAATTTTAATTGCGTATCAGTACGCACACTGTATGAATTCAATTGGGTTTTCTGCAATTTTAATTGCGTAAATACACAAATACGCAGCTTATCTGGAGCTCTGCATGTAACATCTATACACATTCGGCACAATAAGGTGTAACTTGTCCCGGACCGGTATGCTGAAATACAGTGGTTCGATGTTACAAGATTTTCTTGAAAATCCTGATATAACAAATTTTTTGATTGTTTATATCATGATTTATAAATATACAAATACATATGTGTGAAAAAAAGATACGATTAGCAATTTCGGTAGATAGAGATAAGCAGCACCTAAGTACATTAACATTTCATGTCCACTCAGTATCTCCTAAACCCCTTGAAGGATTTTCATGAAACTTTGGTCAAATGATCACCTCATCAAGACGATGTGCAGAACCCATGAGTCAGCCATGTCAGGGTCATGGTCACAACTCAAGGTCAAAGGTTTAAGCCTTTCATTTAGTTTCCACTCTGTATCTCCTAAACCCCTTGGAGGATAATCATGAAACTTGGGTCAAATGATCACCTCAAGACGATGTGCAGAACCTATGAGTCAGCCATGTTGGCTCAAGGTCACACAACTCGAGGTCAAAGGTTTGAACCTTCAGTTTTGTGTCCACTCTGTATCTCCTAAACCCATTGAAGGATAATCATGAAACTTGGGTCAGACGATCACCTCAAGACGATGTGCAGAACTTACGAGTCAGCCATGTCGGCTCAAGGTCACAAGTCAAGGTCAAAGATTTTGTGTCCGCTCTGTATCTCCTAAACCCCTTGAAGGATTTTCATGAAACTTGGGTCAAATGATCACCTCATCAAGACGATGTGCAGAACTCATGAGTCGGCCATGTCAGCTTAAGGTCAAGGTCAGAACTTGGGGTCAAATGTTTGAGCCTTCCATTTTGTGTCCGCTCTGTATCTCATAAACCCCTTGAAGGATTTTCATGAACCTTGGGTCAGTTAATCACCTCATCAAGATGATGTGCAGAACTTATGAGTCAGCCTTGTTGGGGTCAAGGTCACAGCTCAAGGTCAAAGGTTTGAGCCTTCCATTTTATGTCTGCTCTGTATCTCCTTAACCCCTTGAAGGATTTTAATATGACTTGGCTGTAATATTCCATTTATCATGACAATTTGATGTGCAGAATTCAAAATTCATCCCTGCCAGCTTAAGGTCAGGGTCACAACTCGATTGTTTAATGGTTCCACCTAATACCATAAACCCTTCCACTATCCATAGCAATGGAGGGGGATACTGTCTTTCAGACTGCCTTGTTCAAATGTAGGCCAAGTGTTAGGGCCATTAGAACTAAAAATAGGAATACCTTAAAAGACTTCTTCTCATGAACGGCTTGATGGATCTCTATCAAACTTGGTCTGTAGCATCATTATAAGATATTCTCCCATATTTGTTCAAACGTGGGCACTTGGTACTTTTTTGAGCCAAAAATAGGAATACATGTACCTTTAAAAGACTTTCTCATGAAGTCCTGTCTTAAATTTGTTTGAATGGGGGGCAGTCGGCTTTTTGTAGGGGCCACTAGGTCTAAAAATAGTAGCATCATTATAAGGTCCTCTTCAAAATTTGTTCAATTGGCGAACTCTTGGCCCCTTTAAGGGGCTGCTAGAGTTAACTTAAAAATAGAAATACCTTTAAAGTACTTCTTCTAATGAGCCATTTGATGGATCTTCATCAAACTTTGTAACATCATTTTAAGATCTTATGCCAAATTTGTTCAAATAGGGGCACTTAGGCCCTTTTAGGGGCTACTAGAGTTAAAATAGAATTAGCTTTGAATGATTTCTTCTGATGGTTATACGTTTTTGGTGCGTGACAGCAAAATATAGAAAAAACATTAAATAACTTTTGTTTTAATGAACATCTTAAAGGATTTTCACCAAACCTAGTTTGAAGTCAGATAGTTATTAAGGTTGTCTTCAAGTGAGGGACTAAGGCCCATTTGGGCCTATTATTTTTAAGCTACTGGGAAGAAGTTTAATTTTTATGGTACAGATTTTGGTGTACAGTAGTGTCAGTTAGGCTTATTTTCAGTATAAGGCACATAAAAACTCATGAACTAGGAACTTGCAGACAAATGGTGGCACCTGCAGGCAGTGCTCTTGTTTAATTTTATTGCTTATTTCTAAGATAAAGTCAAATTTAATTGAGGAAAAACTGCAATGGTGGAATGTAAAACTAGTTGTCTGTTTATATTGCCATAAATGTTTTTATCCCCCGACGAAAGTCGGAGGGATATAGTTTTGGCGTTGTCCATCCGTCCGTCCGTCCGGAGCCATATCTAGGAAATGGTTGGGAATATTTATTTAAAACTTAATATACATGTTCACCACTATGAGTTCTTGCGGCCCGTCAAGTTTCAGTCAGATTGCCCAAGTAACACCAGAGTTATGGCCCTTAGAAATTTCTAGTGTTAACTATATAGGGTACTATAAATATGGCAATTTCTGCATAATAACTTTTGATATATTTGACCTAGAACTATGAAACTTAAACAGAATTTAGATCACCATAATGTGGTTGTGTAAACACAATTTCGTTCAGATTTATTTGTAAATTAAGAGTTATTGCCCTTTCATTGTATAAAAATCCACATATTTGTACATAACAAACTTACTATTTGGTAGAATTTCATTAAATTTCTTTCATTCTTTTCCATGAACATTTATTGTAAACATGTGAAGTTGTGTACCCACACCTGGTCACCCCGATGCCTTGATCACACCCCTCCCCATCCCCCGACATCCCCCCCCCCCACCAAAAAAAAAAATCAATCCTTATTTTAGATTTTTTTCTTCGTATACATGTTCACCACTACGAGGTTATGATGGGGCCCATCAAGTTTCAGACAGATTGCCCAAGTAACACCAGAGTTACGGCCCTTAAAAGTTTCTAGTGTTAACTATGTAGGGTACTATAGATATGGCAATTTCTGCATCATAACTTTTGATATATTTGACCTTGAACTATGAAACTTTAACAGAATTTAGAGCACTATATTGTGGTTGTGCACACACAATTTCATACGGATTTCTTTTGTAACTTCAGAGTTATTTCCCTTTAATTGTCTAAAAATCCACATATTTGTACATAACAAACTTACCATTTGGCAGAATTTCATTAAATTTCTTTCATTCTTTTCTGTGAACATTTATTATAAACATGTGAAGTTGCGCACCCACACCTGGTCGCCCAAAAGCCTTGGTCACACCCCCTCCCCCCCCCCCCCCCCCCCCATAAAAAAATTTTTTTTTTCATTTCTTATTTTAGATTTTTTTCAAACCTTCCATGATTATTTATCAACATGCAAGTTGTACCATTCCCCCGCCTCACTCCTCCACCCAGTCATGCCCACAACTGATCATGCATCCTCTGCCCCCCCCCCCACCCCCACCCCCAAATTCACCCTTTTACCCTTTTTTTTTTTTCATTTTTAATTTTCCATCAATATTTATAATCAGCATGTGAAATTTTGTTTCCTCTCCCGTTCCCCCGCACCCCCACCCCCTAAAAAAATATATATATACATATATATATTTCCATTCCTTTTTTTTTATGCCCCCGAAGGGAGGCATATAGTTTTTGAACCGTCTGTCAGTCTGTCGGTCTGTCCGCAATTTTCGTGTCCGGTCCATATCTTTGTCATCGATGAATGGATTTTCAAATAACTTGGCATGAATATGTACCACAGTAAGACGACGTGTCCAGGGTTCGAATTTTAGCTCGCATACTCGCGAAATGCGAGTGCAAATTTCAAACTGCAAGGTGAGATTTCAGACACCAGCATTTTTTTGCGAGTGAAAATTTTTGGCCGAATAATGTGCATTTCTAACGGTCGTCTCGATCTTACACTGTTCTTTCTTTCGGAGCACTCTTTCATCTTTCATCGTAAAAGGACATTTACACTCGATACATGTCCCGTGCGCATGTCTTTTCAACTGCTGACAAGTACCTGCGCCAATTTTGATGACGTTTACCGCATCCGGTGGGTTTTTTGGTAATCTGTTAATAAGTTACAATTTATATAGCGCAAATACGATTGGCTGGACTTGTCACATGGATGTTTGTGTTAATGTTCTAATAAAGTAACATGTCGCGGAAAATGCAAGTTTTTTTTCATTTAGCAAGTTAAAAAAATACCACTTGCGAAAAAATGCAAGTAGAAAATCAGGCTAAATTCGAACCCTGGTGTCGCGCACAAGACCCAGGTCCGTAGCTCAAAAGGTCAAGGTCACACTTAGACGTTAAAGGTAATTTTTCATGATAGTGCATTCGTGTCTGGTCCATATCTTTGTCATCGATGGATGGATTTTCAAATAACTTGGCATGAATGTGTACCACAGTAAGGCGACGTGTCGTACACAAGACCCAGGTCCGTAGCTCAAAGGTCAAGGTCACACTTAGACGTTAAAGGTCATTTTCATGATAGTGCATTCGTGTCCGGTCCATATTTTTGTCATCCATAGATGGATTTTCATATAACTTGGCATGAATGTGTACCACAGTAAGGCGACGTGTCGCACGCAAGACCCAGGTCCATAGCTCAAAGGTCAAGGTCACATTTAGACATTAAAGGTCATATTTCATGATAGTGCATTGATGGGCATGTCCGGTCCATATCTTTGTCATTCATGCATGGATTTTAAAATTATTGGGCATGAATGTGTACAACAGTAAGACGACGTGTCACGCGCAAGACCCAGGTCCGTAAGTCAAAGGTCCTAAACTCTAACATCGGCCATAACTATTCATTCAAAGTGCCATCAGGGGCATGTGTCATCCTATGGAGACAGCTCTGGTTTTTTTTTGTTTTTTTAAATGTTCAAACCTTCAACATGTTAAGTTGTGACTGCACAAACCTTGCCCTCAGTCATGTTCAAGATATCTTACCTGTGTTCTCTTAAGGACATTCTGTTCTTTTAAGTTCAAATGTACATGTTAAACAGCAACACCTGGTGCCAAACCACTCAAAGACAATATTTCGTTCCAGTTCTTCAACTTCAAGCTCACATTTCAATTAACTGCATTTAATTTTAAAAGCTAAGCTTATTACAGTAAGCATATTCCATTCAAAATAAATTCTTTAGTTAGGATCAAAATATCATACATTTATTATGAACTCTTTAATTAAACATTTGTTTTCTGTTAAATTGATTTTGACTAATGAAATTATTTGCTTCTTATTAACATCCTTAACTTTTTGCCGGATATATTTTTTTGCCATTCCTCACCACAAACCCTTTCAGCGGGGGATACCAATTCATCAAATTTGCTTGTTGGTTTTGTAAATGAAGGGTCATAAACCACAAATCAATAGTGTATTTCATGGTAATACCATTTTAAGTAATGACACTTGTCCTAATTTAAGGGAGAAGCAAAAACACTCAGCTTAACATAGTGTAATTATCCATGAAAAAATACACGTGCAGCCTGTATATAAGTGGACCAAGTGCTAATTAATATACACATCAGATTAAAAAGTTGCTTATTTTTGATTTGCACATGGGTTTTGATATGCCTTAAATTGTGTTGTTTATCCCACTGAATGTGCACAAGCATAACTCGGATTCCTTCATTAATACTGATTTAACCCCATTAAACAATAAATGTATACACTGGGAATATGAGTGTCACTCAGACTGCTCTGGTCCAACACAGGCATCATAATTATAGCAGAAGCAATATTAATACTCTTCATGTCTCCTCAGTTTGCTAATTTATTTTGAACTTTTTCAGGTGCTACGGCATTCTAAACATATATTACCACACGTAGCCCGGTTTTGTTTGATTAGCACCTTCTTGGAAGATGGCATACGTATGTGGACACAGTGGGGAGAACAACGAGACTACATGAATATATCGTGGGGATGTGGGTATTTCCTTGGCACGATGTTTGTTCTAATCAATCTGATTGGTCAGCTTGGTGGATGTGTAATGATCTTGAGTAGACAAAAGGTTCCCATTGGCTGTGGAATTCTCTTCTTTATCATAGCTTTACAGGTAATGAAGTTTCTGTAGTACAATTATTAAAACAGTTTTTAGCTCGACTATTCATAGAATAGTAGAGCTATTGGACTTGCCCATGCGTCGGTGTCCGCGTCTGCGTCGGCGTCCGTGTCCCGATTTGGTTAAGTTTTTGTATGTAAGCTGGTATCTCAGCAACCACTTGTGGGAATGGATTGAAACTTCACACACTTATTCACTGTGATAAACTGACTTACATTGCACAGGTTCCATAACTCTATTTTGCTTTTTTACAAAATTATGCCCCTTTTTTGACTTAGAAATTTTTTGTTAAGGTTTTGTATGTAAGCTGGTATCTCAGTAACCACTTGTGGGAATGGATTGAAACTTCACACACTTATTTACAGTGATAAATTGACTTACATTGCACAGGTTCCATAACTCTGTTTTGCTTTTTTACAAAATTATGCTCCTTTTTCGACTTAGAATTTTTTGTTTATGGTTTTGTATGTAAGCTGGTATCTCAGTACTCACTAATGGGAATGGATTGAAACTTCACCACTTGTTCACTGTCATGATCTGACATGCACAAAGCAGGTTCCATAACTTTATTTCATTTTTTTTACAAAATTATGCCCCTTTTTCAATGTAGGAATTTTTGGTTAAGTTTTTGTATGTAAGCTGGTATCTCAGTATCCACTAATGGGAAAGGATTGAAACTTCACACACTAGTTCACTGTCATGATATGACATGCAGTGCAAAGGGTCAATAACTCAACTTCGCATTTTACAAAATTATGCCCCTTTTTCAACTTAGGAGTTTTGGGTTAAATTCTTATATGTAAGCTGGTATCTCAGTACCCACTAATGGAAATGGATTGAAACTTCACACACTTGTCCACTGTCTTTAGCTGATAAGCGCTATGCAGGTTCCATAACCCTATTTTACTTTTTTACTAAATTATGCCCCTTTTTCGACTTTGGTATTCATTCAAGCGACAAGGCTGTTGAATAGTTGAGCGTTGCTGTCCTCCGACAGCTCTTGTTTTTTCGATATGTGAGATCTTAATATTTTGTCATCTGTGCACTCGGGTTTCATTTATGTCGGTTTTGTATATATCTGTATTAACTCAGGTGTGTTTGACTTTTTCATACCCGCGACTTTTACCTGTTCAGCTTTCATGAGACATGGCATTACGGCTTTACATCAAAGTTCTTGCCTGTCATGTGACAAGGAATTCTGATCCAAGTCAATAGAACTAAAAGGAAAGTGAGTCAGAAGTGAAAACTTTCTGATTTTGACCTTAATTCTACCACAAACAGAGTTGATAGATAAATATAATGTGACTGTACTGTCAACTGTAGTCTAGACACTGACTTAATTTATCGTTTTTCAGACTGTTGCCTACAGCATAATCTGGGACCTGAAGTTTTTGATGAGGTAAGATATTGCTTGAAATCTGTTTTCTTTTTTTTTTGGAGACAGTTTGTAGTGTAAGAATGTGTTGAAATGGAACACTGGGCTGTTATCAGGGGTTACGCTGTTGGTTGTCTCTTGAGTCATTTGCGACCAAAAAATATGGCTCTTGATAATTTCTAGTTGATGAAAATGACTTGAATCTGTCTGTCTGCAGAAACTATCAATTTTGCCTACCCGTACTTCACAGTTTTTATGGACCAAAAGGTGTGAAAAATCGATAATCTGTGAAGACAAAACTTGTATCTAAACAACATTCGTTGTTGAAAGGAGGATAATCAATTAGCAATAATTTTATTTGAGTAGGCAGTCAATTGGCAATAATTTTATTTGAGTAGGTAGTCAATTGGCAATAATTTTATTTGAGTAGGCAGTCAGTTGGCGATAATTAAATTACTGGATAACATATTGGATAATTATAATGCTTGATACGATTATATGAATGGTCGGCCGTTACGGTAATATAGAATTCAAATTTGTATTATTTTTTGTACATGATTAAAACAGAATTTAAGAATTTCCAATAATTTTTTTGAAAATGATGCAAAATTTTGAATATTTTGAGTACACAAATCTTGTTCTAAAAGTTGGGAGGTGGTAAAACAATGCTTGCCTAATGAACATTCATTCCATGATTATGATTATGTAACATGTGAAATGGTTTACAGCTATTTCTATGTGTTTATCATTGCCATACAGAGTATCTGATGGGGATACTGTCTGTCTATCAGTCTTATGTGTGCTTCCATCTGTAACATGTATATTTTGAACACAAAAACTATGATTCTAACATAACACAAAACTATGAAATGAATTTCTTTGAATCTACTCAATAAAAAGAAATTGTGGGATAGACAAGAATCGTAACTCTCCTTTGCTTGAAATATCTCCTTGTCTTATATTAATCTCCCTCCATTAACAGGCATTACAAAATATTTCCTATTTGGCCACATTCACTACTGCAGGAGTTGGGGAAGGGGAATTGCCATGTCCAACGTGATTTTTGTTAAACTAGAAGTTACTTGTGCCAGGAGCATGAATGTTGTTGTGTATTTCATAAATCATAACCTTTCATGGAAAGACTTGCATAGAAAATAATTAGGCTCTGTTTTGAATGAGTCATAACACAATGGAGAAAAATAATTGCAGACTTTTGTTTAAGTATTGTAGTAGAGAGGTAATGAAATGTGCAACACCCCTAGCACCAGTTTGTGTGAAATTCTGTTTTATAGATACATTCAATGGACTCCCAAGATCTCAAAGTACTAGAAAATATAACAAACTAAATTAAGTTTGGGGAGACTTTTTATGGCCTGCTTGAGGGTCCAACTAAGTTCAGTAAATTATCAATCACACTGTCCTGCTGTATTTATTGGCTTTATTCCCAAGTATATCCTGAATTTTTTTTAAAAATCTGTGTTAAATAAAAAAAATTCTTGAACTGCCATATTAATGAAGTAGTCAGTTATGCATATTTTCTTTTCAAGAAATAGTGACACAAAATTTATATCAAATGATAATGTTTGTTAAATTGTTTCAGAAACCTTGCCCTGGCTGGTGGTGTATTGTTGTTGCTGGCTGAAAACAAAGCTGAAGGTCGGAGCCTGTTTGCCGGTCTCCCTTCACTCGGAGAAAACAACCCGAAGCAGTATATGCAGCTCAGTGGGCGCATACTGCTTGTCCTGATGTTCCTCACATTACTACGCTTTGAACTGGACTTCCTTCAAATCATTCAGAATCTGGTCGGCACAGCATTAATCATTCTCATTGCCGTTGGATATAAAACAAAGTTGTCTGCCCTTGTTCTAGTAGTCTGGCTTACTTGTCTGAACTTTTATTTTAACGCATTTTGGAATATCCCTGGGTACAAGCCAATGAGGGATTTTCTGAAGTATGACTTCTTTCAGACCCTCTCAGTGGTTGGTGGTCTGTTACTTGTGGTTGCATTTGGACCAGGGGGAGTAAGCATGGATGAACATAAGAAGAAATGGTAGAATAGTCTCCCTTTAGGAAAAAAAATTGTACACATTGTTGATAAAGATATTGTTTTAGCCAAATAAATTGACATTATTTTGTTAAGTTCGGTATTGTAATGACATGCATGCATGATTGAGCTTTACTGTGTGTGATACTTGATTATAGAAAGAATACCTAAAACTGTATTGAACTGCAGTTCAGCAGTTTAAAAAAATGGCAGTGTTATAAGTGCTTTTTATCTGGAGCACTGGCACAAGATTAGAAAGAAAATATCAATAAAAAGATCTATATGCTATCTGTCATCCACTTTATGAACCGGTATGTGTAATTATGAGATCCAGACTGGCACAAGAAAAATGTACAGGTCATTATACTTGCTTGTGTCTGAAGTAAACTGCCATATCCATAAAACAGGTTCTATTCATGATAAAATTTCAATTTTTTTTCTCACATTTCTCTTCAAATTAATTTTCACGAAGACATAAAAGTAATTTTCTCATTCCTCAGCATTTAGCTAGATAGATGCTATCCAAATTGGGATTTTGTTATTTTCTTTCTGGTGTCAGTGGTCTAACATTTGCTAGTCATATAAACAGCGAAAACTATAATATATACATATATATACACATACAATTTTTTTTTTTTTATCTTTACTCTGTTGTGCATCATGTACTTTACATTGATAAATGAGGCATTGTTCTTGTGCATTCAAAATTTAGCTGTGGATTACTACACCCAAGTCCCCTTTTTCATTACTAGTGTCTCAATGACTGTTGTACTCCTGTTTTGGTCTAGTTTTAGGTATACTGAAAATTGTTTTTGTTTGTATATGATGATTCTTATTCCAAAATATTTACAATGTTCACAAAATTACTCTTTTCTTGAGTTTATATCTGTTCTGAACCTTTAAAGCAGCTATGGAGAAAATAAAACAACTTGTTTTTAGAGTAAATTAAGTCATATATGTTAATTCATGTACTATAGAAATAAAATCTTGAAAGAAAAATTGTAAATATGTTGACATGTATTGAGATTTTTTAATTTTAAATTTTTGTGTTCCAGAAATTTAGCAACAGTTTATATTTAAACAACAAAAATGCTGTAGTATATGGTTTAAAAACACTCCTAAAAATGTTGCTCAAGCAATTACTGGACTTCTACAGTTACTCTACATAGCAGGTTTTAGGACAGGCAACATTTCCTTACAATGGGACTTTATGAATTCTGTAACATAATCTCTTTGCCTTGCTAATCTTTGAATGATAACTCACGGATCATAGAGTACTAAAGGAAAAACCAAAACAAAAAGCAGGAATTTCTGATTTTACAGTTTGTAAAAACCTACATAGATTATTGCTGCTTAGGTTTGGTATTATGTAATTGTATTCATATATTGTAAAATCAGATATTTTCACAAGGGTTTTATTTTTTGCTATATTTTCTGTCCTTTGTGGAAATAAGTACTTGTAAAAGTGTTACTATTCAGTAGTCCTGTCTTTTAAACAAGCAGGCCAATATCATCAACAGTCTACCATGCTAACATTACAGCAAATTTTTAGCCTCACGAAAATATCTGATTTTATAGTAGTTGTATGGCAGTGTTATTGTGAAGTCTGTGACTTCATAACATTTGTGTTCTGTTTTAAAATACACATTTAGTAATGGTGTTCATCTTTATTGTAATGTATAAAAGTTTTAAGGAATAAATTTATATGAAATCATCCATTTTCATCTTTTTCATCTGTTTCTGAATGTAAAGATGTCATGTACTGTGAAATCATACAGTTTTGTACACATGAAAATTTTGTTGTTTTAGCCAAAATAGCAATTTCTTGGGGATATAAATTCATGGATTGCAACATTCAGTCATAAAATTGAGTGCAAATTTTTCTTGTTCACAGATATTTTATTAAGTGGATTAACGAAAGTTAGCCCCTCCCTCCACCCACATGAATAGTAATGATTTCACAGTAGATGCCATAGAAGTGTTAAAAGGCAAAAAATGTCCGAGTTATGTATGGGATCTCAGCATTGTGAATTACCTATTAAATGAGGTGTATACAGTATACATAAACAGTACATACATAATATGAGGAAAAATGATCCATAATCAAATATAATCTTAACCCTTATCATGCTGGACAGGACTTGAGTCTGCCTTTGCGACCAGTATATGTCATGATCAGCCTGCACATCCCTGTAGTCTGATCAAGATCTACACTGTTCGCCATTCAGTCAGTATCTTTTTGGTAAGCACCCCTTTCAACAGTTAATGATACTGTCCAAACTGAAAGATGGACAAGTTCATTATAGAAATATAGCAGGGTAAGGGTTAAAACATTTCATCAAGGTAGTGGACCTGTAATGACGTGAAATTAGGTAATTCTCTATATGTGATTTCAACATTGTCCAGTTTTTGATAAAAGCCTTGAGCTCTATTTACTTCAGAAGAATGCTGAATGGCCAATCAAAATTTCATAATCACACGAAAATTGCCTAGTGTCTTTACTTAAATTCTTCATTCTAAAATTCTGTGGCTTGTGTTGGTGGAGACTTAATTCTGGGTGGTCAGACTTTAAATAAATGTAATCCAACCCCTCTGTGAAAATTATGATAATGAGGACACATGTACTCAAACTTGTTCATAACTAATATCTGTTTGTTAGATTTGTTTTGGGGGTCAGTACAGTGACTGGTTAATAATGACTACTAGCAATAGACGTCATAATTATTCAACCACATCATATTCTATCTTGTTCATATAAGTATCAACAACTGTTTTAAAACTGCATAAAACATTCACCTATAACTAGTTGTGAAACCTTTAGTCTTAAGTAAAAGAAGTGCTCTGTTTTAGCTTCCGACACCTGTTTTTGCATGTAAATATTGCCATGTTTTGACTGGTCTACATAGAATGCCTTGATTTGTTTCTAGATTATATCTTAGTTCATATAGTGCTTTAAAAAAAAATGACGTGCAAAGGTTCATACTCATTTTTTGATAATTATTTATAATTTAATGAAATATAATCTGTAGAGTAGCTGTATATATTTTACATCATTGAAAGTTAGATTATTGCTAAGTCATTATTTTTAAGATATATAGTTGTACTTATGCTGAATGATTGTTTGTTAGACACACACTGAAGATTTGCATCATTTTTTTTCAGAGAAAGTATTTTCACTGATTTATAGAGTTTAGATGGTAATTTACCAAACTAGAATGTATACAAAGTCTATCTACTGTGTTTGTAACACAGTAAAATTTTCATTTAAAATAAATCTCCACTTACAACATTTTTATCGTACTTTGTTCTAAAATTTTGATGTATTGTTAATGTAGTGTATGTTTTTATTGCAAGAGTTTATGATAGTCAAAAGTCTTTTCTGTTCCTAAGTATAAGAAATGTTAATAAAATAAAATACAGTACCAGATGTAACCCATTTGTGTGGGAAAAGACTTTGTGTTCAGTATTAAGTTGAGATTATCAAAATTTCAGCCTTTAACCCTTACCCTGCTAAATTTCTAAAATGGACGGGTCCATCTTTCAATTTGGGCAGTACCACTTCTTATTCAGAGGGGTGTTCACTTAAAATTTACTGACTGAATAGCAAACAGTGCAGACCATGATCAGCCTGCACGGATGTGCAGGCTGATCTTGGTGTGCACTGGCCGCAAAGGCAGAATCACTTGCCGGCAGCAGGCTAAAGGTTAAAATGTTTGGAATGAGAGTACATTGATATTTCTAATTCTTTCAATATACCTTTTAGAATGTTAATTTTCTGTGTTGAGAAAGTAGCAGTTAATTAACTAAAATCTAGACCAATGGCAGTGCATTGAATAGGAATATCTAGTAATTAAGATTGAAAGACTGGAGTATGCGGTCAAGTTCATAAAATGTTACACTTAGAATTTATTATGTTATTAATAAAATAATTTGATTATGGTTACTGGTAATTGGTAAGGATATTTTTGTTTACATTATTTTTTTAAATTTTATTTTTGAATTGGTTAGAGGATATATTACTAAAATCACATTAGATTGTTCAGTTTCAAACCTTTCTCTATGTCAGCCAAAAACATGCTAGTAACGGTGATATAGACCAAGGTGAGGCAGCTGCTACAGTACCATACAAAATTGATGTTCACAAAACAAAGTTTTCCCAACAATATACTTGCATACATTTCCTAATTTGTTGGTGAACACAAGTGCAAATTCTGTATTCGACCAGCATTCATAAAACTTTGCAGGTTATTAAGATAATGTAGTATAGTTTAGTTTTAATATTTTGCATACATAACAATAAAGACACATTTAGAATTCTTTGAAGAATAAACAAATTTTGAAATGTTTGCTGTTTCTTTAAAGGAAAACCTGATGAAAAAAATCGTATTAAATTTGTGAGTTTGTAACATTTGATTGCAAAGGTGTATACAATTCAAGTTAAGGTTATTTTGTAGCAAAAGGTATTAATTAAGAAATAACATTTTATGATTTCCAGCAATATATATCACAGTGGTACAACTGCTTTACAATATTTCAATACACATGTAAGTCTATGGTAATAACTGTTTTGTGAACTTTAATTTGGCATGCCTGCCCGCTTAGCTCAGTAGGTAAAAGCGTTGGTCTATGGATCGCGGGTACGTGAGTTTGATCCTCGGGCGGGGCGTATGTTCTCCGTGACTATTTGATAAACAACATTGTGTCTGAAATCATTAGTCCTCCACCTCTGATTTATGTGGGGAAGTTGGCAGTTACTTGCGGAGAACAGGTTTTTTCTGGTACAGAATCCAGGAACACTGGTTAGGTTAACTGCCCGCCGTTACATGACTGAAATACTGTTGAAAAACGGTGTTTAACCCAAAACAAACAGACAAACAATTAATTTGGCATGTAACTGTATTTTAATCTGCAATATAAATTTTTGAAAGCCTGTCATGGAACATCAATGAAAGGTTCTGCCTCGGTGTGTTTTGGTTTCTAGTTAAGTCTTGTTATTCTGTGTATCCTGTGCGTGTTTCTCCGGAAGATAGTATTGTCTGCTTTTTCTGTTAAATCTTGGCATGAATTTGTTTGTTATTGTAAAACCAGTAAATTGCATACAGTGAATAAAGGTATAAAAACAAACCTGGTGATTTTATATTTAATCAACTTTGTTTTTTCTCTTTCTGCCTTTTTGAAGATGTTTGTTATCTCGATTCTTGATACAGGTTAAACTGCAAAAAATATCACTTGCTATAAAACAGACGATTTAAGTTTCTTTTCTTGTAATACAGTCTAGCAAATCAATGCTTTTTGGGGGAAGCAAAATCTCTCAGATTCATTTAGAAGTTATAAAACAAAATTACAATTCTAAAGAACTATAAAAAGCTGCAAAAGTGTTCTTATTGCCAAAACCCATTTAGAAAATTCATGGCTTTCTTAGAAGGCTGTACTTCAGTAGATGGCCGCAAAGTGTTTAAGTTGAATTAATTTTACCCTAACTTCTGAGGATACATAAAATTACAAAATCCTGCAAGCATTATGTTCCGTTTTGTTTGCCTGAAGGATTGAAAACGCAATATCTATTATGAAAGTATGTACAAAATCAAACTTTTCAGCAACATAGGGTTAAAGTCAAGATCATACAGTGAGATCAAAGATCATAATGCAGAATTTCTTGTCTGTTCAACACCTTTTAACAATTTTTAGCTCACCTGAACATTGTGATTGCCCACTGTTCATCATCCGTTACCTTTCCTCTGTCGTCAACAGTTTCTGTTAACATTCATTTACACTCTTGGCCAAATCCTAGAGAAACGTGGTCAGAATGTTTATTCAATAACTTTGAAAACGACTTTTGCTATCCTGTTTTATGGCAATCTGTTCATGTCTGGTAGGAAAACCTGTGTTTTAAAATACAGTTGATCATTCTGACTCCTGTTTTTTTGCCCTGTCTGTCTGTCCGTCCATCACACTTCTTTTCCAATAAATAACTGGAGAAACATTTGACCTAGAACCTTCAAACTTCATAGGGTGGCAGGGCTTATGGAGTAGATGACCCCTATCGTTTTTGGGGTCACTCCAAAGGTCAAGGTCACAGGGGCCTGAACATGGAAAACCATTTCTGATCAATAACTTGAGAACCACTTGACCCAGAATGTTGAAACTTCATAGGATGATTGATCATGCAGAGAAGATGACCCCTATTGATTTTGGGATCACTTTTAAAGGTCAAGGTTACAGGGGCCTGAACATGGAAAACCAATCAATAACTTGAGAACAACTGACCAAAAATGTTGAATCTTCATAGGATGATTGTTCATGCAAACTAGATGACCGCTATTGATTTTGGGGTCACTAATAAAGGTCAAGGTCACAGGGGTGTGAACATGGAAAACCATTTCCGATCAATAACTTGAGAACCACTTGACCCAGAATGTTGAAAATTCATAGGATGATTGGACATGCATAGTAGATCACCCCTAACGATTTTGGAGTCGCCGTTAAAGGTCAAGGTCACAGGGGCCTGAACATGGAAAACCATTTCCGGTCAGTAACTTGAGAACCACTTGACCCAGAATGTTGAAACTTCATAGGATGACTGGACATGCAGAGTAGATGACCGCTATTGATTTTGGTGTCACTATTAAAGGTCAAGGTCGCAGAGAACAGAACATAGAAATCCGTTTCCAGTCAGTAACTTGAGAACCAATTGACCCAGAATGTTGAAACTTCATAGGGTGATAGGACTGACAGAGTAGATGACCCCTTTTATTTTTGGGGTCACTTTATTAAAGGTTAAGATTGCAGCAGACAGAACATGGAAATCGATTTCCAGTCAAAAAATAGAGAACCATATGACCTTGAACCTTCAAATCTCATAGGATGATAGGGCTTACAGAGTAGATGACTCCTGTTGTTTTTTGGGGTCACTCCATCAAAGGTCAAGGTCACAGGGGGCTGTATGTAGAAAACTCTTTTCAGTCAATAACTTGAGAACCATTTGACCCAGAATGTTGAAACTTAATAGGATAATTGGACATGCAGAGTAGGATAACCCGTACTGATTTTGGGGTCACTCGATCTAAGGTCAAGGTCACAGGGGCCTGAACATGGAAAAGCGTTTCCAGTTCATAACTTGAGAACCACTAGGCCCAGATTGTCGAAACTTAGTGCAGCCAACCATCTGTGTCTCTTTGACTCTTGCTATGTTTTAAAATACAGTTGATCAGGAAGAAAGCTTAACCATTCAGAGTAGAACAGACAATGAGAATGGTTTCAAGCTTTTAAGAATGAACTGACTGTACTGGACGATAATGGAAAAGTTGATATGAAATTCAGTGGTTTACATTTAAGATTTTTTTGTTTGTTTTGTTGGGTTTAACGTCGCAACGACACAATTATGATGGCTTCTCTACACGAAGAATTCAAAACACCTATTGAGTTTCGAACACAACCCGGTGAGGGGCAAGTGATTTGAAGTCAGCGACCACTCGGCCACGTAGGTCCCCTTACATTTAAGAGGGACCTATGAAAGTTATCACGAAGGAAGAAAAGAACACAAGGACACATATCCTACAGGAAAAGCCACATTTAATGAATGCTTGTATAACACTCCGCATGAAGGAGTTGTTGGTTGATTCAATGTGCTACAGCATGGCCCCTGCAGGGGATCCGGGGATAGGTGGGTTCCGACCCCTTCCTGGAATGAGTTTAACAAAAGTATAATTTATAGTTTCATACACTTTTCTATCACAACATTATGTGACATATACGTTTCAGTGTAAACTGTCAAAAATGACCAGACAATATGTCACATTAGACAAATGTCAATTTTACCGTCAAATATAATCACACAAGTGTTACATATTTGATCTGTTACATATACGGCTCTGCACTGATAAGGCTTAACCTAATGATATGAGACGATGATATAGGCTGGTACGCAGATGAAATCTAAGTACACAATTTGATATAATAATAATTATCATGCATAAAATTCATATACTGTAAAAATTAGCAAACATCAGAAAAATAACATACTACTGTAAATGATTTGAAAGCAATTGAAGTGACAATAAATTAAGATTGAACTTCCACCAACAAAGAGCTTTGTTACTCTTGTTTTTCACGTCGTGAATTAGAGCACTGCGAATGAATTTGTGATTAATATAGTTATGTTAGAAAACTCCCACTTGCATGAACTTTGTATGTAGATCTAACTAAATATGGTATTTTTCACTGCTGTTGTCAAGTTTTGCCTGGAGTTTTTCAGCTCTGTTGTATTTCAATGGAGTTTTCTTATTCTGTGCAATAAATGGCAATGTTTCAGAGAAAAAAAAACAAAAACAAACAACAACAACAATAACATATACAGTATGTCACACAAAATGAAAGTAGTTATCACCCAACACTCGTTTCTCAGATTGCCGCACACAACAAAAGTAGTTATCACCTGTGATACAAATACAGACTAGGCGATCTCGACACTTTCGTTATTTATATTAGAAAGAGGCATTGCATGAACAAACAGCATCAGCAGTTCTGGTATTGCACGAGTTTTCCTGGCACCGGCGCGGGGTATGCATCTGCTACACCAGTTGTGATATAGCCTAATATTGGATTGGGATCGGGGTTCTACTGAGGATTCTCCTTGTTGATAAGTTTCTGTCTGAATACACCAGTCGTACTGATTGTATTTCAGTGTTATTAAATGACTGATGTCTAATGTCTATTTTCAACAAGATAGCAACGCTTGTCTGCATTTACATGCCTAGACCTCCCAGGGAAGCATTGTATTTTCCAGCACGATAGTCAGCTCACACTACACTGGCTACCGTTCAACATATTCAGTGCAAAGGAGATATTTCTTCAGATTTGTAAATTTCAGCTAGATCTACTTTTAAATCAACAACTCTAAAGTAATTCATTTCTAAAACCATTTCTAGTTACTGATTTGATTAATAACAACAAATTTTCCATTGCTAATACCTTAATTTTACGGAAGTTTAGAACAAATATTCCAACATAATCAACTCAGTCAGGTACAAAATGTATCTGCCAATTTGGCTGAAATGAGAGAAACCTGAACTTCACAGAAAATGGAAAGTTAAAACTTCGGACACAAATCGCCACATGTACATCTAATATATTTGAGCCGTGCCATGAGAAAACCAACATAGTGGGTATGCGACCAGCATGGATCCAGACCAGCCTGCGCATCCGCGCAGTCTGGTCAGGATCCATGCTGTTCGCTAACAGTTTCTCCAATTCCAATAGGCTTTAAAAGCGAACAGCATGGAGCCTGACCAGACTGCGCGGATGCGCAGGCTGGTATGGATCCATGCTGGTCGCACACCCACTATGTTGGTTTTCTCATGGCGCGGCTCATTTATGAAACTCATTTGTTATCAGCTGCAAAGTGTTTTCTAAGGTAGCACCAAGGACACCAGTTGCATGTCCTTCCAATGTAATACGACTTTATCTCCGGATCTATAGCTGTGGCCTTGGTGAGGCTTTCCTCTGTTTCTTCCCTTGAGCAGAATTTTGATTTTGGAAAATGACTTGTGAATTTAAGAGTTTGCGGTCTTCAGATATATATTTATTAAACCACTCTAGACATATCAGACATATCACCGAATATGGTCTATATAATAAAAATGATAAGTTCAGTTGATTTATTTTGTCTGTAACGCTTAATCGAGTTTACATGTGCGATCCGTCTATCTGTCATCAAGTAATAAGAGTTTGTTGTATGTTCGAAATGTTGACCTACATTCCATGTCATCACGTAGATTGACTGACTGAAATAAATGTGAACATGTTTTTCCTATATTTCCCTTCGTCCTGTTTTAATTGCATTCTTCTGATTAATTTATTACGTAGCGTAAAACAGGAATAGATAGACTTTGTGTGCAGAATGTTGTATAATAAACAAAGTAATTAACAACAAGCACTTAATTTAACATTTATCCTTTTCATACCAAACGGGAATATTAGATCTAATTAGCATTTTAACAGTAAAAAAAAAGAAGACATACATTTCTACGTCTAGATCCACAGTTTTCCTGAAATGAAAACCAGTAAAATAAATGCGTATGATGAAATTCGAGTAAAATATCAGAAAAGAAAACAAGTCCTGCATTCATGTTACATTGTATTCACGAGAAAACCCGTGCAATATTATGTCTTGTAGCCCTATATTTCCAGGAACCTTGTACAAAAGACACAATGTTCGATCACGTTTAGTCGTGATGTCAGAATTTCAAAGAGGGCCTAAACAGTCAGTTTTACAGTACTCTGCCGTCATGTGTGGTATTTCTCGCATGCTACAGGCATTCACGAGGATAACTGAAATTTGAGAATCATTTGTCTTCATTCTTACATAATTTCTCAGACTGGAATAGAACGTCACTTAAGTGTAACAAAATTGATTCTCTCAAACAAAGCAGAAATGGTTTTGTTCGACGTATTCAGAAGATTTTTAGAATTTTTTGTTAACATATTTTGGTAAATTTGGTTATTTTAAGGGTGTTTTTATCATAATAGATCTAGATCTATGTAGAATCTAGCATTTGAATTGAACAAGTCATTATTTGAATCATGTGTAATAATTTGGTGATATTGGATAGGGTATCAAAGCTTTGTGATATCACAGTTTTGTAATATTGTAACCACGATGCATGGATAGTTTATTCTGTTAAAACATAAACTATACAGTTAAATAATCTATCATTCTAATATGCCTGTTTCTGTTAGAACACGCTCACGCTAAAATGACGTCACCTTAACGTGGGATGACGTTATTATTTTTGTTGCGACCAAGAAATAGCGCTACTATATTTTATCTACTGTAGTAGGCCTATATTAGAATCGAAATAATGTATAGCAAAACCGTGTTTTACTTAAACTAACGCAATCAAATCGGTTAAACGTTCCCAGAATAATTCACTCGGGCTACGCTCTCATGAAATTATTCCGCGGACATATAACCTCTTTTCGTGCATTAATTACGTTAAAACACGGTTTTCAATACATTATTTCCTAATTCTAGCACTATGTTAAAATTCATAATTTTATCACATAACAGCATATCCATAAAGAATATATCATTTCTACAAAAGTTTATAGTTACATTGTTTCAGGCATGTGCGGGCAGCTGGGTAGAAGCACTGACCTTTCGTAAGCCAGCTGGATGGCTTCCTCACATGAAGAATTCTACACCATATGAACTGTTTCGAGGGTTAAGCGGCCGTAACCACATAAATCCACCACTGCCTATTTATTGAAAAGTTGTAAATGCTATTGTTAGAAACAAAGCTCTGGAATGCATATTCGTGGATATTCTAGACTGCACATTCATATCTCTTGTATTACTGCTGCCATTCATACCTTTCTATCCGAGAACAAAACTGATGCTCAGTTGTGGACCAGATAAAAAAAATCAACATTAACGCGTTGCATTGGTTATTTAGAAAATAACCAAAAAACTAGTTTGAGACACAATTAATGGAATATTACACGAGTAAGCCAAAATCACAGAGACGTGATATGCACCTGCAAAAACAGTGTTTTTTTTAGATTTAGTTTTCTCTGACAGAGGTTGTTTTATATGCTATAAGCAACTTCTGTATGAATACGCCCATTGTTCTATTTACAAGACAGTATACTGTTTGTTTTATGCTTTGTTGACACATGTTTTGACATTTATTGTTAATGACTGTCTATTTCAACACCATAGCTTTACGTGTCTGAGACCTCACATGCAATCGCTTTCATTTCCAGTAAAAAAAACAATGCTACACTTGATATGTTTTAAGAAGATTCCAGATCTTTTTTCAATGTTTCTATACAAACATTCTGGTCTGCTTTATGCCTTCACCAAACTAAAGGATAAGTATAGCAGTGCGACTTAAACTCTAAAGAAATGGAATCTTGATACTGACTTTCCAGCTTTGATGGTGGGGGAAGACTCCAGGTGCCCCTCCATGCATTATTTCACCTGGGTAGAACCACCAAAACTTCAGTAAGCCAGATGGATGACTTCCTCACATGAAGAATTTAACGGTCCGTGTGAGGCTCGATCCCGGTTAGTGGCAAGTGATTCAAAGTCAGGGACCTTAACCACTCGGTCACGGAGGCCCCGCGGACTTTCTTGAGTTAAACCTTCCACTGAATGTATAATGGCTAAACCTTAGCCACCATCTGACCCCGCATTGTTCCTGTTGTGGAGTAATGGAGACAGTTCCCTTCTAAATGACTTGATCTCTGAGGTTGTAGATATGACCTCTCTCCCGTATGCAGATCAATGTTTTAGTACAACGATTTGTTAATTCTCGAACGTAAGTGTCGTCAGATACCCCTTGTTTAAATTCTATTTAAACCCGCTTTCTGTATCATATATATTTTCTAGTCATGCAATGATTTAGCGATGATGTGAAAGAGTATTTTGATTCATCTGAAAAAGTTTCTTTCTTACATCACATAACATTTTGTTGTATGTTCGAACTATTTACTTGATTCTAAATCACTCCGTACATTAACTGGTGGCATTAATATGCTTTTCCCCTGCGTTCCGATTACTTTATAGATAATAGCTAAGTATTAGGTAAAATGGGAAAATATGTACGAAAAGTTGTAAAACGGGCAACTGATCATAATTTGTATTAACAACAGCTGATATTTATGCATATAAATAATATAATATTTAAAGAATTATCACAAAAATATACATTTTTCAGCAAACACTATCAGGGTTTACACATTCCGAAATTGAGATAAGTAACATATTAAATACTTGTAATGGAATTCAGGGCAATATATCAGAAAAGAAATAAAGTATGCTGCAGTGTTGTCGCGACCAAAGTCTTCAAATAGTATCTTGTATAATTTCATTAAATGTAAATAGCAATAATAATTTTGAAAGACACACTTTTCAAAACATAATTTTCAAAACATAATCTTGGTATCCTAGAGGGCTTAAAGCAGAAACTCTACAGTAATCTGTCTGCAGGTGTGATATCTCTTATATACTTCTGGAATTTGCTCAGATAATTTAATTGTTTCGTTACAAATTTAAAACGAACGTGTCTTAATTCGATTCCAGACTGAGAAAGGAATAGAGAGAATTTTAGCGAAATTTATATTTTATTTGTTTGTTCAGCAGCGCTCTCACACAAAATGATATTCTTGCATGAAACCGTGTTCCCAGAGATATAGTAAAAAGGAAGCAAATACGCATTTACAGAAGAAATCACATGATATTTATGCACTACTTTTCTGCAGGACCGCATAGGCAACAACTAGAATAGTCGAAACGAAAAATGTACTTATCGATTAAAATATTCAAAGAAGTTTAGTATGCATCATTTAGCAGAAAAGACTTAGGTAGATTTTGATGTGAAAATGCTAAATGTAGTATTTCACTTCACAAATTATCGCAAGATAAAGTGACAGGATCACAAGATAACAAAATCAAATCACTCCGACAAGTGCGCAAGCTTACGAAATGAGAATGTTGTTGGAGGAAATAAATTTTTAGAATTTTACTTCACAAATTATCTCAAGATATTTATTATTCTTGAAATTGTGTTCGAGTCCACCAAATTATGAAGTGATATGAACAATTATTGGTAATTTTATGTTTGTAATAACGAGAGATAAAAAAGTCGTTTAAAAACCTTCAGGATGTGCTTTTGATAGTGTTGTTTACGGATACGGATATTTAAAACATGTTTACCGTTTCCAAGAACAACAGAATGGTAAACAAAAAATGTACCGGAATCGTCAAGTCATCACATATGAAATCAACACATAAAGTCGTCGTGTAATGTTTTTTTTTATGCAAGAATAGCGACAATACATGTTTGTTTTGTGTATTAACGTCTGCAGAAGCCCTTGGGGTATGTTTGTGACCTCGACCTTCAGCCTCGGTCACAAACTATCCCGCAGTCTTCTGCAGACGTTAATAAACAAAAAAAAAAAAAACATGTATTATCCCTACATTAAAAGCAGGGATAAAGTGAAAGTGCGTCGAAATTTTTACCTGATATTTTAAGTAAAAATGGGGCATAATAATTTTTTGATAACTAACATGTTGATGCCACAGTTATAGACATTGTGTCATATGATGTTGTAACACAGACTATAGTAATAATTTGGAGCAATTACAGTAAAATTTTTTAAAGGAGTGCAGCACAATTATAGATAAGCTTGAAAATCGGTGAATTTCGATTTATTAATGAAGTTTTAATTACACATGGTTATAAAAAGTAACAAGAAAAGCGCTATGGTTGCCGTTGACAGATCCATAATGCACATTTGTTCATCACATGCATTAGTCATAACGTCACGTTCTGACGTCGACATCAAGTAGCAACTTAATTATGACGGGTGAAAGGGTGCTGTCGTTATCTCATCGCTTCTCAAAGATTGATGGCATTCTGCATAAATAAAGCAATACAACTCAAAGCAATACAACTCATTAAACCTTTGGTTAGTCTGTTTCACTGATTTGTCTTATCGAATACAGTTAATAATTGTAGTATCTAACGCGTGGAAGAGTCTAACCTTTGGTGTGTATACTTCTAGCCATAATGGCACATCACGTTTCGTAATGGCCCTCGACCTTATGTTGCAATAAATAATGGCAAAGAAGGCCTAACCGAGCCCTTAATTAATCTCTTATTATTTGATATATTTAAAACAGAAGTTATTTTTTTAATAAATTAATTTTTTTTTAATTTTATTGAAGTGATATCTTTTTTAAGAAGGGATTTGAATGGATTAAATTAGTAAAATCTGACAAACATTAAAATGCAGTATTTTCAGTACCGGTATTTCTATGTATTGTCTTAGTGTATATTGTATGAATCTGTATTGAACACTAATAAACAGTTTTGTTTGAATAATGTATTGCTCTATTTTAATGGGTCTGTAAACTATTATTATTATTATTTATTATCCTCCAATAATGAAGATTACATACACAAAACATAGCACATACATATATACAGAAACATATATAAACAGAAATACACAAATATATTTACACATTTCTAAAAGCTATACAGACATTATATATCTCAGTGATTATGTTTCTTTCGTTCATACATATATCACTGAACGCCTATAAAAAGTACGGTTTTACAATCTTTTACCTTGATATTACTTGCTGTATACATACATTGAGAGCAACATTATCTATAATTAGTCATATATATAAACCATTAAACAATACATTAATACCCATTATGTTGTATGTATGGACTCTAGGCAATATCATCCACACCCCTTACCGAAACGAAATATTAGAGATTTAGACATTCTTGCCATTACTTAATTAAAGACTGGTTCTCACCTTATATCATTCACATGAGGGCATTATTAATCTGTGTCATTTATAAGCCTACAATCACACAGTTGTAAAATTGCAAGCAGCATCATGACAACCCTTACCGAAATGAAACATAAGAGTTTTAGAAACTAGTGCAATTTTACCACATCCTACCTATTACATAACACAGTTTATCATGTATATTAAAATACCTATAAAATATTGTGCAACAACATTAAAATATTCCTCAAATAATTTATATTTTGAACATGCTCATTTGTTGCCAATACAGAGGTTAGGTCGAACAACAAGATTTTGACCTGCTCTTTGGGGCTTGATCCAATCAAATGAGTATAAAAGTCTTGTTTATTCGTAAGAAAAATATACCGCCACAACTTAAGCCTATCGCCATTACTTCCTGTACAAAAACATATCTTGTGTGTTAGCAAGTCAGTGACTAGTCTGTTACACTTTTGACACACTTGTAGATATTCGCGAGAATAAAACAGTCCCATGGCATTTACAACAGAAGTACAATATGGTGCTAACACCGGATTGGTCTTACTTAATTTCCATAACTCACAGCTTCCTTCAATGTTTAATATTAACTCCGTCCGAACGTCAGGGTATTTTGCAGTCAAGTTCAAAATCACATTCCATTTTGCTTGACCAATTACTGCCGCATGAAGAATATTTCTCCACTGACAATTACTTGGGAACATACTCAATAAACCATACTCTGTCAAAAAATCTAAAAGATTATACTTCTGCAATATCTTATATATATCTGGTACAAATCCATGCATTTGCATATCACAAAAAGCTGAATAGTCTCTTGTTAAAGAAGTCTTTTGCATTGTATTGTGTAGAAAGCCGACATAACTGTCCTTAAATTGCAGCTTTCTGTAATCAATTTCGCAATCAATAGGATGGGAACCTATGGCCCTTAAAGCAAAATCAGTGTTTATATTTGCGGAAAGATGTTGAACATATTTGATACAAAATCTGTGTGATCGTTCAAGCTGCAGCAGATCAGACGGAGCATAATTGTTCCAAAGCTCACATCCATACATCCCTTTCGGTATGACAATTGATCTATAGATGGAATACAACGTTGTTGGATTTAACTCATCAGCATTTAAACCACAGTTAGATATACTGAGTAGGGTACCACGTAGTTTAACACCCGCATTATACATGTTACTTTTACTGGATAGTAAACTGTCTGTGTTAATACCAAGATGAACATAGGACTCAGTTTCCAGTATCTGTTTGTCACCCAAAAACCAACGCCTTGGTATATCGCTTTTACATTTGCTTTCATTAAAAACAATTATACCACACTTATCTAGATTATGCTCGTATCGCCACCTACGCGAATAATTGTGGCAGATTTGCAGCATTCCATTTAGTCCAGCTTGTGAATACGACATGAGTACCATATCATCCGCAACTGTCGGTGAGGAAATATTCATATTGTATATGGAGAATCCTAAATTACTGTTATCTAATTCTTGTATAAGCCCATTTATAAACCATGTTTCATCTCATCTTGAACGTATGGCTTTCTTATCATTGCCGTGAACAATATTGAGAGAATATTCACAATAAATGTACCACCAAACTTTAAGTGTTCATACATGATTCCGTCTGCGCCTGGTGCTTTACCAGTAGGACAAGAAGAAATAAACGATTCGATTTTCTCACATGTAACCATCGCACCATTGTCTGGTACACAGGAATAGATGTAGTCTTAGACTGAGTTATTGACATAGGTTTTCCAACTCTGTTCATAATCCTGATTGTCTTTTGGCGTATACAGATCTTTAAAGTAAAGCCCCCACTGCTCAGTGATGAGTTCCTGGTCTCTATACACTATATCATTAAAGCGCAGGCATGTCCAGGTGTACTGTTTGAACTTTTACGCCGTTTGTTAACCAATTTCCAAAATACCCTAGTATCAATTTCTGCCTTTTCGTCAATCTCTTGATTAAGCCCAACCATATATTGATTTACATAGTGTCTATGGTACAATCTAAATTCACGTTTTGAGTCTTTATATTTAACGAAACACTCAGTCTCTAGTTCTCTAGGTCGACCTTGATCACACCACCGTTTCCGCAACTCTGACATAGCGCTATGAAGCTGAGATAAATGTGTATTCCAGTAAGGCTTTAAGTAACTCTTATACAACAATTTTGGAAAACATATTTCGCCATACCGTACAATATATTTGACTATCACCTTATATAACATGTCAATATCATGTTTTTGAAGTAAAATCGGACAAACATTAAAATGCACTTATTTTCAGTACCGATATTTCTATGTATTGTCTTAGTGTATATTGTATGAATCTGTATTGAACACTAATAAACAGTTTTGTTTGAATAATGTATTGCTCTAATTTAATGGGTCTGTAAACTGCCAAACCGCAGAAGGCTGCGCCGGGACCTATGCGACTTGCGAAAATAATCGGATCGCATTTATTTAAGCCACAGACATCTAAATTAAAGAATTTGTTTGAAAAAAAAATGCTGTAAGTTCAAGTTTTATTAGTTTAATTAAATTTGTTATTTCAGTGTCTGTTTACATTAATTTATTTTCAATTATAAAAATACAGTATTTTATGTATACAGTTCATATAATGGCGGGGTTATATATTAGTATCGTCAAATGTGATACATTTAGTAATGGACTATCAACAACCTATAAAGTATTTTCAAACTTAAATTAAATCCATTTAGAAATAGACTGACAGTAAAAAGAAGGCATGATTTCTGAATTTTGGTATCAGAGGTATTGTGTCATGTGGTGCGAAGTTTTAATCAAATCCATGTAGTAAACATGAATTCTAAATAAAAAAGAAAGCACAACTCATGCTCAAGAAGCTCAACTAAACCCAAGTCGCTCATATATAGAGAACTTGGACTTTTTTGTATTTCTTCTGACCAAATCTGATGAACATCTATTAAACAGTTCATTAAAAGTTATTTAACATTTTTGTCACATTCTTTTTACTGTGATGGCCCTTAAATGCGTATTAATTTAGGTTCATCCCTGGGTGCTAGAGATCACATTAGTCCATCAAGTGGTTTATGAAAAGTGTTTGTTAAAAAAAAGTTAAAAAACAACAACAACAAACAAACAATACAAACAACATATTTCTGAAAAAGATAGAGCCTATTGCAGAGATTTCTGCAATTTTTAAAAGAAAGAGAAAGACGTCCCTCTGTCTGTTCTTCGAAGAAATTCACTTATGAATTCATGAATATTTTGTAAAGGGAGAAAATTAGGTTTTATACAAAGCAAAATGTAGTGCCGCAATGTGTGTTGTTTTTATCTCGTATGATCTTGTTTCCAGATAGTCACACATAAAAAAGGAAAAATAACATTCTGTAAGAATTATTTTATTCAGCATTTTGAGGGTTCAACGCAATAAGGGCGTATCTACATATAGTTATTATATGTAGATACGCCCTTATTGAGTTGAACCCTCGATTTGTGAGGTTGTGAGGATAATTAAATTGTTTCATTGGAACTTCGAAAGAAATTTTCTTAATGCTATTCTAAATTCAATTCCCAGATTTGAAAAGAAAGACAGAGTCATTCTATTGGTTGGAAAAGAAAGACAGAAGTTTAATAAAATTCATTCTATTTGTTCGGAACGATCCAACAACCGTTTTTCTCTTTGTTAAAATATGTCAAGTTTTTTTTTGTTAATACGTTGTTGTAATCATCAAAAGATTTATCATAGCAGACGAACAGTCATGAAAAACTGTTAGTAGAATGGAGTTTTATAGGAGAAGAAACGCAGAAACGCTGATTGTTCAACCATAATAATATTGACACGAAATGTGTAAGAGGAAAGAGAATAATACAACGTTGGATATTAAGATATCACACGAGACGCAAGTCTCTATGATTTTATCGGAAACATTTTTTTTTTCAGTTTGAAAAATGAGCATGTCTATACGTTCATACACAAAAGACTTTTGTACTTTTCCTGTGATTTACATAGAAACTTTATCCAGAACAACATTATATCAATAATTTAACATGCATCACACAGGTGAGATGTGTAAAGGCACCATAGACATTTAATGATATAATTTGAATTGAAAATTATAAATGCTATTTGTTAAGCCACAGAAGATCCGGAATCTGTATTCTTAGAAATTGTAGACTGCACATCTATGTCTACTTTCATAGCATTCTAGCACTCATTCCTACAAATCGATTTTCTGTAGACCCTACAAATCAAAACTCAGCTGTGTTACAAATATTAAAATATTGTTTAAAGTTCAATATAGATTTTAGTGTTAGTTTAAAAACAGATGGAGCTGCTGTCCAAATTTATATTATGCATAACCAAGTGGTTTAAAAAGCACTACTTTTGGCATGCAGACATTTAATAAGAAAATGGCGCGAAAAAAAGGTAGTCGCATAATGGCGGATTCAAATAATCTTCTAATCCTCAATTATTTTTGCTCTGTAGAGCAATTTTCCTTATTTTCTTTGCATTTGTTTTTGCTGAAATCACATGACAGATCTATGCTTGACATGTAGGTAGCATTTTCATAACGAAATAATAACATGACAGAAGTTGTCAAGGAAACCTAGATTATACACCACCACTGCAATTTAGCTGATTTTGCAGTTTGTGTGTTTGGCTGAAAATATTTTTCTTGCATCAAACATGACACCCTCACCCCCATACACTTTTCTTTTGATTTTTATTCAGCACGGAAGAAAAATGTAAGTTTCAGACTTTTAAAATGGGCCCTGATGTGTCCTGCGGCCATTGGAAATATGTCAATTTCATATTAAATAAAGAAGAACAGGTATTTAGTGTATTGCAACCTTTTGATATTGCACATGAGGTTATACTGTTAGAACTATAAAGACGGAGGAGGGGGCTAACAAAACAACGGATTGAGTAATACTTTCTAATATGTTAACTCATATTCAAACCTTGGACAATTATATGTTGAAACAGTTATCGAAAATGGACAAATTTACAACGCTGTTGGTTGCCTTTTTTGTTTTTTTGTTGTTAAAAAAAATGTTGATTTTAATGCGCATGCGCTATTTGTGTGGCAAGAAAACCGTTCAACAATAAGTAAACCTACATAAAATCATTTTATTACGATCTGTAATGCCACAATGAAAAGATTTTGACCACACAATCTTTTGTATAGAATGCCTTGATTAAAGACAGATATGTTATTAATTATATCTTACAGTGGTTCCGCCATTTTTTCTTAATTTTGGTCCGTCCACAAGCATTCTCAAGTCTAAATCCACTCACGGAACAAACATAAAATTTGTTCTTTACATTTGAGAATTTCGTTTTATTTGTCAAATGATTTTTTTCTTTAAATAGCTGTTGTATATACCAGTATTGTTTTTTTTTCTCCGACCTGAATGATATTTATCATAAAAATTTAAGGGAAGCGACTTATGTCATCGAATGTGCTGTTTTTAGTAATATACGTAATTATTATGCAACGACATGATAAAACATAAGTCATTATGGTGACCAAGACCATAACATTGGACTTTTAAAATCCATGGACGGAAATTAAATGTCTGCTTCAACTACCCTGTAGCCGGGGAGCCAAGGCATGAAAAATGGATTTACCTGTCCGGTCATGCTATAGTCAGTTTCTATACATATTATGAAAGTACAAAGTCTCGCGGATCAGAAAAATCGGGCCTGCAAAACAAAAGCTCTTGCAAAATTTGAAAATATCAAGGGGAGTTAACTCTGTATATTTGCAGTTTTTTAAGATTCAAATCGTGTTTTTACTAACAAAACATGGCACCATGTTTCTAAAATCAGATCATATATATATCTTTTAACATTGCTTTTACGCATAAGGCTTATGGTTGAAAAATACGCAAAATGTACTCATTTTATGTACATTTTATTATAAGATTTGGCACCTAAAATACCAGAGAATAAAATAAAAATATTTAACCTAAAATTTACAGTATGAAGAAGTAACCTTTAAAATGGTCTTATTTCTCAAAGTCATTTATTAATACCGCTGCGAAACAGTCTGTTAGAACAGAAAATCATCTAGATACTCTAGTTTAGGTTTGGCTAAGAAATACGCAAATCCGGGGTATTTTATGTACCCCACCCACTTTATATAATGCAAAAATTGTTTAATAAAAATATTCGACCAACAACCAAGAAGATATATTCTTTTTATCACGTATACAATATACTCTATATTTTTGACCATATAAAGCTGGATGAGTGGTATTTAAAAGATTTTAAACAGAAAAAGGGGGTAGGAAAACTTATGTATTTTACAACCGATAATTAGAATAAACAACCCGTTATTAAATAAGAGCAACACTAATGAAAGGCAATGAAACCTTTTCTTGCAAACTATTCATTTGGAAAGTAATTTATTCAAATACTCTTTCGTGCAATCTAGTTTGGTTTGGGCTAAGAAATACGCTAATACGGGGTATTTTATGTACCCCACCCACTTTATATAATGCAAAAAAAATGTATAATAAAAAATATTCGACCAACAACTAAGAAGATATATTCTTTTAATCACGTTTACAATATAATCTATATTTTTGACCATATAAAGCTGGATGAGAGGTATTTAAAAGATTTTAAATAGGAAAAGGGGGTAGGAAAACCTATGTATATTACAACCAATAATTAGAATTAGCAACCCGTTACTAAATAAGAGCAACACTAATTAAAGGCGATGAAACCTTAACTTACAAACTGTTCAGTTGGAAAGTAATTTAATTAAATACTCTTTCGTGCAATCTACTCCAGGCGTGGCTAAGAAATACGCAAAACCGGGGTATTTTATGCACAGGCACCAGTATCGGAACTGGGACAAAAATATGTTTGTTTTCATCCTAAATGAGTTAAAAAAGAAAAATATGTAGTGAAATATGAGCCCCATCAAAATATACATATGTCTACTGAAGGCCAGAATCTCGAGAATCGAGCCTGCGAGCAATGGGTTCACTTCCCGGGCCGTTGTGAAATAAATTCTCTAGACAATTAAACAAACTACCTATCAATATTTCACGTGTACATTTAGCTACAAAATGAGACCGACCCCAAGTCTCTAGCCCTTCCCGTTCATGAAATATCTATCAGAAAACGAGTGCCTATCTGTTGAAAGTTCCAGGTAGATAGAAATGTGGCACAACGGAACGGTACGAAATCACGGACTAAAAGATGTTTGTCAGCCTAGCAAGGGTCAAATTCATTTGACATTAATAACAAGTATTACTAAATATGCAAATTATGGCCACTCACCACCGTCAGTATCATCTGCTACACGCGATATTTACTTTTTTATTTTTCCGTTGGTCTTTCAATTGTATTATCCGCCATTGAAACCGATACGATAATATCAGAGTAATTTTGTGCGAAACGATGCGGTTCTGTCGGAGTGTGTCGCTATTGGCCAATCAGAAATTGCGTTTAAAAATACCTTACGAATTCTGTTCAATGGCGTAGCATTCAATTGAAAGACCGTGGAAAAATTTGAAACGCCAATATCGCGTGTTTGAAATGCTACTGACGATTGTGGGTGGCCCTGGTTTATGTATTTATTTATACTATTTAGTATTTTTTATTGAATTTGGCCCTTGCTTGGCTGACAAACATATTTTAGTCCGTGATTTCGTACCGTTTCGTTGTGCCACATTTCTGTCTACCTGGAACTTTAAGCAGAAAGGCACTCGTTTTCTGATAGATATTTCATGAATGGGTAGGGCTAGAGACTTGGGGTCGGTCTCATTTTGTAGCTAAATGTACACGTGAAATGGTGATAGGTAGTTTGTTTAATTGTCTAGAGAATTTATTTCACAACGGCCCGGGAAGTGAACCCATTGCTCGCAGGCTCGATTCTCGAGATTCTGGCCTTCAGTAGACATATGTATATTTTGAAGGGGGCTCATATTTCACTACATATTTTTCATTTTTAACTCATTTAGGATGAAAACAAGCATATTTTTGTCCCAGGTCCGATACTGGTGCCTGTGATTTTATGTACGCCACCCACTTTATATAATGCAAAAAAATGTATAATAAAAATATTCGACGAAAAATCAAGAAGATATATTCTTTTTATCACGTATACAATATACTCTATATTTTTGACCATATGAAGCTGGATGAGTGGTATTTAAAAGATTTTAAACAGAAAAAGGGGGTAGGAAAACCTATGTATTTTACAACCGATAATTAGAATAAACAACCCGTTATTAAATGAGAGCAACACTAATGAAAGGCAATGAAACCTTTTCTTGCAAACTATTCATTTGGAAAGTAATTTATTCAAATACTCTTTCGTGCAATCTAGTTTGGTTTGGGCTAAGAAATACGCTAATACGGGGTATTTTATGTACCCCACCCACTTTATATAATGCAAAAAATGTATAATAAAAAAATATTCGACCAACAACTAAGAAGATATATTCTTTTTATCACATTTACAATATAATCTATATTTTTGACCATATAAAGCTGGATGAGAGGTATTTAAAAGATTTTAAATAGGAAAAGGGGGTAGGAAAACCTATGTATTTTACAACCAATAATTAGAATTAACAACCCGTTACTAAATAAGAGCAACACTAATTAAAGGCGATGAAACCTTAACTTACAAACTGTTCAGTTGGAAAGTAATTTAATTAAATACTCTTTCGTGCAATCTACTCCAGGCGTGGCTAAGAAATACGCAAAACCGGGGTATTTTATGTACCCCACCCACTTTATATAATGCAAAAAAATGTATAATAAAAATATTCGACGAAAATCAATGAGATATATTCTTTTATCACATATACAATATAATTTATATTTATGATAATTTAAAGATGAATGAGGTGTATTTAAAATATTTTAGATAGAAAAAGGGAGTAGAAAAATGTATTTTACAGCATTTTACAACTGATAATTAGAACAAACAACCCGTTTTTTACCATTTAATAAATACAAGCAACACTAATAAAAGGCGACGAAATTTTTACTTGCTAACTGTTCATTTGAAAATAAATAATTTAAATACTCTTTTGTGCAATTTTGTCAAAATTGTGAAATTGTAGGGGTATGAACATTACCCCACCCATCTAAAACTATGTATAAAATGTGATTGATCGATCAATACAGTTTTTACAAATTAACAAAGTATAAATGCTTGCTTCGGGGTTGTACACATCTGTTTTTTTACCTTTCTCATGACAAACAGACTGATGGAATGTGAGTTCTGATGTGTTGAATGAAATGTAGAAATTTGACATAATGTATAACTTTAATGTTTATAAAATGAGACATTTTGAATAATCTTTACTATTCAGAAGATTTTAAAACTAATTAATGTAATGATAATTCATTATATCACTATTCAAGAATTTTTACAAATCGTACAAAAAAGTCGTAATTATATCACACAAACATATATAATTCAAATAGATTCTGTCAGAGTTTTAGCTCAACTGTCACGTAGTGACACAAGGGAAGCTTTTGTGATCGACTTCGTCCGTCCATACGTTTGTGAGCACGATAGAAACCACATTTTACTATTGATTTTAATCAAACTTGCGCGCAACTTGTATAAGAGCTAGGAGACGAGAAGGAAATCTACTGGCCACCAGGAACCAAGAAAAGAAGTCAATGCAACCTTTCAAGGTTATGCATTGGAATGCAAAAGGACTCCTCAATAAGAAAATGAATTAGAGAACATATTATTTGATAAGACATTCAGTCTGCTGCATCAAAGAGATTCACCTTAGCGAGGATAAATCCTTCAATGTTAAGAGGCTACCAGTGCTTCCGTTGTGACAGGTTGGGAAGGAGAAAGGGAGGAACCTAACACTGATGAGAAACAACATAGCAACTTGTACTGGTATAAAAATCTCGCTTTAAAAACTGGCCAATCCCATAATGGGTTCCAGAGTTAGGGCCCCTTAAAGAGCCAAAAGTTTCTGTTTTGCTTGTGAACAGGGTAGAGACCACATTTTGCAATTGATTTTAATCAAACTTGCACATATATTCTATTGGCATAACATCTCGGTTCCTGTCGAAAACTGGCGAGATCCCATAATGTGTTCTAGAGTGGTGGCCCCTTAAGGGCCAAAATTTTGCCATGTTGGCTTTTGTAGCCACACAGGCACTTCACTTATAGTTTGATTTGAAACAAACTTGCGAAATATCTTTAACAGCAATAAATCTTGCATTCCACGATGACTTCATCAGATCAAATCATAGGTTCCAGAATAACGGCCCTATCTGAACCTACGAAAGTCCCAAGATTTGTTAATTGTTACATTATGAACACACTAGAAATGACATTTTACGTTTGACTTTAACCACACTTACAACTTAAGTCACGATACGATCTCGGTTCCCAGTTCGAAACTGCTTTGATTGACCTTTTAGCCATAAAGAGGTTTCATTTACGCTTTGATCTGACACAGACTTGCAAATTTGATCATATTTAGACCAAGTTTGAAACTGGATTATGTGGGGCCAAAAACTAAGTTATCAGGTCAAATAAAAGGAAAAGCTTGATAGCACCGTAGAGGCCACTTTAAACTGACGCTATCTTCATAAAATTTTTGGTCAGAATGTTTGTCTTGATGATTCCTATGCCAAGTTAGAAACTGGGTCATATGTGATTAAAAACTAGGTCACCCGCTAAAATCAACGAAGAGTCTGTTAACATTCTTGAGGTCGTATTAATTACCCAAATCTTCGTAAAACTTGGTCAAATTATTTATCTTGATGATCCCTAGGCCAAATGTAACAGGTGAACGATATACATGACCCTTTTTTTCTCAGAAAATGCGTGTAAATCTTAGATAATCTAAATTATAAACTTATTGAATGGCTTGTTTGTCATTACTTATAAATTACCTAGTATATTGCTCTATGTCTGGATGACAAACAACAAATAGTTTTGACTATTGATAGGCAAGCCCTTCAATTATTGTTTTATACATGACATTAGAATTAAACATTTGTTGTATTTTTTCACGAATTGAACAACAAAGTGCCATGAACCAAGTATTTATACAGAGTCATATCATTTTAGATAACATTTACTGGTTTGGCACTAAAGGCTATAATAGTAATTAGAATTTTATTTATATGCGGTCCATCTGGAGCACAATTTTAGTTACACATTCCTGCAGTACTAACGACAAATAGTTACATCTGTATGTGCAATTTAAGTAGACATTAACACAATACTTCATAATATCATGCGTAACTATTTTTCCGATCTGTATATAGAAATACTTGTATCAATTTAAACTTTACGGCTACACCACAAAAATGATATTATCTCGTACTATAACTTGCACTGGCAGTGTAAATGGTAATACGTTATATTGTTTTAACTTTAAATATGTGATTTTAGACTGCAACAGTTCAACATGTCTTTTTCGCAACTTATACACTAGTATTAATCAAATTCATAGAAGACACCTGATGTTAATAAGGTCAATGTTATAAAATTAGAACTTACACTCCCCTTTGCCTTCAACAAACCATCAGGGGGCATATGTTTTATACAAACACCCCTTCTTTATATCATATTTTATATAACTTCAGATAAGTTATATGCGCCGCACCATGAGAAAACAAACGTAGTGTATTTGTGACCAGTATAGATCCAGAAAACAAACATAGTGCATTTGCGACCAACATCGATCCAGACCAGCCTGCGCATCCGCGCAGTCTGGTCAGGTCCCATGCTGTTCGCTTTCAAAGCCTATTGCAATTAGAGAAACCGTTAGCGAATAGCATGGGTCCTGACCAGACTGTGCGGATGCGCAGTCTGGTCTGGATCGACGCTGGTCGCAAATGCACTATGTTGGTTTTCTCATGGCGTGGCTCATATTTAGTGCAAATTACCTTAATAATAATTCTAAGATACGTTTTAAAATTTGTGAAGAGTAACTGCCCTTGACTTTTCATTTATCAGTTGGATAAGTTTTGCAGTCACGAACTTTCCAAATAAATCAGCATTTAACTATAATCATTTGAAGAGAACAACGGACTAGCAATATCGTTTTCCGTGCATTTTCGCTATTTTTGCCCCTATGGTATAAACATTTGTCTTATTCAAGGTGGGTTGGTGAATAAATTACTTCTGGTTTTTTTTTTTGGATTTGACAAACTTGCAAATGAAAGTTACTAATAATTAAAATGAGATAGTACAAAATTAAAGTTTGAATGTAAAGGCTTCAGTACTTTTCGGTAGTGTTGCTTGCATTTTATCACACCACAATGAACAGGTTGTTAATTCTAATTATTGGCTACTGTTTTTACTCTTAAATGGTTGTTGGTCGAATATTTTTATTATACAATTTTTGCATTATATAAAGTGGGTGGGGTACATAAAATACCCCGGATTTGTGTATTTCTTAGCCAAACCTAAACTAGAGTATCTAGATGATTTTCTGTTCTAACAGACTGTTTCGCAGCGGTATTAATAAATGACTTTGAGAAATAAGACCATTTTAAAGGTTACTTCTTCATACTGTAAATTTTAGGTTAAATGTTTTTATTTTATTCTCTGGTATTTTAGGTGCCAAATCTTATAATAAAATGTACATAAAATGAGTACATTTTGTGTATTTTTCAACCATAAGCCTTATGCGTAAAAGCAATGTTGAAATATATATATTTGATCTGATTTTAGAAACATGATGCCATGTTTTGTTCGCAAAAAAGCGTTTTGAATCTTAAAAAAACTGCAAATATGCAGAGTTATCTCCCCTTAATATTCTAAAATTTCGCAAGAGCTTTTGTTTTGCAGGCCCGATTTTTCTGATCCACGAGACTTTGCACTTTCATAATATATATAGAAATTGACTATAGCATGACCGGACAGGTAAATCCTGTTTCTAGGCACTTTTCGCACTTTTGGCTCCCTGGCTACTGTATTCAACTTTTCGTTTTTAAGTACGACTTTTAGTGACACTATCATGCAAGCTAATTGCGACAGGTTGTAAGTTCTGTCAAATCATGTTATGGCTTGTCCATAAAACATAAGTATTAAATTGATGGATTGGTATCCCATTTTTCTTCAACCTACATTTGTCCAAATAAAGATCAATGTTGCTGAAGAATAGTTAATTGCTTGTCCATTATGAATCTAAATTAACAGTTATAATACGCATTAAATTGAGCAATGCAGTTTAGGATCTGCAAAGGATTACATAAATATATTTTTCTGTCCTGCTTGACACATATAGTGACCAAATTGATTGGAATGTGATATAACTTTTACATGTCTTTTTTTTTCCTACGTAGAATGCGCATGCGCGAAAATTTACTTCCGTTAATAAGAAATAGGCCGATTGGAAATTCATCTTCATTTTAAAGAAAATAATGGATTTCATTCTCATAACAAAAATGTGGCAGCCACGTTATAAACAAATGCATTATGAGCATTTAAACAAAAAACTCTGATATTTATCCGATTAGCATAACAAATCCATCGCCTTTTAGAAAATAACTATCTGAAAAAATACTAATAGAATGGTGCACGAATGCGCCCAAAGCGCAGACAGGTAATCTGTCTATAAAAACTGTCTGTGTTTGGATTCTGACTAATTCGAGAGCGTAATAATTCAAATATAGTTTTTATACTACATGCAACAAGAGGCCATTGATATCTTCCTCTGAATACGCCCGTTTTTCTATTTACAATAAGTAAACGTTTTGTTTTTGTGTTTGTTGAAATCTGTTTTGATATTTATTGTTAATGACTGTCTATTTCAACACGATAGCTGTGTGTGTCTGAAAATAATGTGATAAGACCTCCAATGGAATCATTTGAATTTCCGGCATAAAAGTCAATCAACTTGAAGCATGCTTCTTGAAATTTTCTAAAGAGTTTAGAATGAAAATTATAGGACCTTAGATTCGTATATCAATGTGATTAGAATATTTACATTCACTATGCAGTCTGTATGGAAAGAAAATATTGTGGAAATTTGTTTGTTTTGAGTGAATATGGAATATATCTCACTGAGAAGTGAGAAAATTTCAAATATTTTCACGAGCGCATAGCGAGAGTGAAAATGTGAAAATTTTGTCACTTCATATTTTCACAGTGTGAGTGATGAGATATGAAAATATTTAACTGATAGAATACGGTATTTCATTAGTTATCATAAAATAAAGAGAGTTTATTTTCGTATAACTAACGTTGCTTGAGTATTATCAAGAGCGGCCCTTTCCGCGAGATTGCACGGGTAATCTGATGACATTCCCAAAAAGGCATCAACAAAATGGCGTTGTTCGAAAAATTCTTTCAAAACTGGACACAATATTAAAAAAGCTAAAATTAATTTTCTGAAGGTAAAGATCAAAATTGAATCGATACAACTGTATGATTTCTTCACTGGATTTAACGATATCTTAAATAAAAACCAGGAGCTGTAGTTTTATTAGAAGGTGAATTACAATTGAACGTGGGGGGTCTTTTTGGCTGTTCTATTTAGATATTGAAAAAGATCGATATCCTTATCCTGACATTTACTTTGATTTCCTGATACTCATGGAAATTAAATCACTTATTGTTTTAGGAAGCTATCGTAAAAATGTAAATGTAAGAATTGAATACTATTTTTATGCGTTTATACTTGTATAAATAACATTTTGCCTTCTTACTGGCGCGATTCATGGATTTGCAAGAAGTCCCAATTTCACGGTATAGGACTTGAATATCAAAACTGGGAGAGAGTGTGTGGGAGACCTGGTAGCTCAGTCGGTAGAGCATCGGAACAGCACCCCGAAGCCCCGGGTTCGAGTCCCAGTCTGGCTGCACCTTTTCCAACCGTGTGACTTAAACGCACGAAAGTAGCATTTAATTCTCAAGTAATTCATTTTTCTAAAACCAAATCTTGCTACGTAATTTTTGTCTCAGCTGGACTAATTTTGCTTTAATGCAAGGACAATCTGAAGAGCAAGTCTTACATGTTAGTTTTGACTGTTGTATTCTAGTAATAAGATTTTGTCTCGTGTATTAAGTTTTTTTTTCGGAATTTTAGAAACAATGTTTATTAGATGGATTAACAGGTTCATTATCTGTCACTCTAACAATCTTATTCGATATCCTTCTTTCATTACGAAAATAAGGCAGAATGAAGTTGGCCGTAAGCTTCCTAAGTACATACCAGCGACATTGTAGTAACATATTCGCAGCAGACAGGTATGGTCTCATAATAATAATAATAATAATAATAATAATAATAATAATAATGTCAACTGTCTACCGACATGCGATACGACGCGCGACAAAACGAAACAACGCGCGACATGACGCACGACAATGCGAAACGACATTAATGTGTCGTGCGTCGTGTCGCATTGTTGTACTTCGTCTTGTGTGTTGACCATCTACTCTTCTAGATCGACGCATGCAACAATACGAAACGACGCGAAACACAACTCTCGACACACGATACAACTGGCGACACGACGTCCGACATTAATGTCACATGAGCTAAACAGGACTCCGTAGGATTTCGTAGTTTAGACCTTAAATGATTCTAGTGTTGTGGCAAATACTGCGCCGGGGCTCAAACTTTTAAATATCGAATCAATAACGTATGTCTGGCGCTACAGTCATACGGTTTGTCATTTCTAAGCTCTTCCCATAATCCACACAATGCTTACACTCACCCAATCCTATCTCGGCTTCAAAAGTATTGACAGTTATATCTAAGCTGTAAAAACTGTTGAACCTAACTTAGTTTATTTTCTTCTTTTGTTGCGCGACATTGAGCGTTGGTGTTGCGACATATAACGGTAGACAGATCCTTGCGTTAAGGGTATGACATATAGCGGCAGATGATTCTGGACATTTAACGGTGGTTGCGACATTAAACGTCAATCTTGCGACATTTAAAAGTGGTTGTGACATTTATAGGTGCCACACAATGTATTGTGTGCATTTGTGTTTTGTAGGCATGTTTTCTGGCATTTTTGTTAAGATCTGTATATTTCAGTACAATAGCTGTATTTATCTGCATATACGTGATGAGCTTCCAGGAAAGCATGTTTATTTTCAATATGATTCATTTGACACGACACAGGGTGAAGTAGGGAATACTCCCGAACTTTTCTCAGTGGTGCTTTCATATACAAAAACCAGAAAAGAGTGTTTCAGAATTGCAAGATTTCAGATAGATATTTCAAAATGATTTCAATCACACGTCTTTACTTCTAAGGTTATTCAGTTTTCGAAACCTAATCTTGGTACAGATTCGTTTATTGCATCTTTCTAATCTGAGCAATTTTTAACCAAGCATTTATAACTTAACAAAGGCAAAGTGACTATGGTCAAACGTGTTCCTGAATTTACTATGACCCGTGTTTAATTGAAGTTATGTACTTGCTCAACGCAGCCATGTATGCCTGAGATAATATCGCTGCAAGAAACTGAAACGGTAAAAAGGGATGACTTTGGACATAGTGTGTCCATCAGAAAAAGGAAAAGGATAAATGATAGCTTTCTGGAGTTTAAATTTTCACTAAATGTCCGACGGCATGACTTTATGCGCCTGCGAGTTGATGAATATTATCATATACCTGCTCCTATTATGTATCTCGAGCGGTGCCAGATACCGCACTTAAATGTTTCATCATCGTCAACTGATTTCCAGTCCCGTTGCGTTGTACCTGGGCGATGCAAAATGTGGCATTTGAATGCTTTACCATCGGCAATTGATCTCCAGTTCCATTGTGTTGTACCCGGGCGATGTCTGATGCGGCAGTTAAATGTTAAAATGTTAAACCGTAAATCGAAAGTCCGTTTTGTTGTTCTCGGGCGGTGCAAGGTGCAACACCACCGTCAATCGAGCTCCAGATCCGCTGTGTTGGTCCTTGACGGTGTCTGGTGCAGTACTTAAATGCTTTATCGCCGTCAAATGATCTCCATTTTCGCTGTTTTGTTCCCAGGCGGTGCTGGACATTTAAATCCCTTACCACCGTCAATCGATTTCCATTTCCGCTATCTTGTTCCCAGGCGATGCCAGATGCCACATTTAAAATGCTTTACCACCGTCGACCTCCAGAATTGTATCTATATGAATATTTCCTCTCTCCATGACTTTCTGACTTGGCACAGATAGCGTGCTGTCGTCATGTATCCCTTGTTTACATTCTGTTAAAATCAACCAGATAGATCATATATATATATATCATCATGTCTGGTATGTATCACACAAATGATATAATTAAGATGTGAAAAGATTTTGATTTATACTATCTGTAAAGCATACACGGGTTCAGATGTCGGCTTTGTCTGTCTTTAATCGACCAAGGAAGGAAAAGCTTAGCTAAATAATTGTTTCGCCGATTTCACATTACCCCGCACATGACCTTAATATTGAAAAATCACGTGACCTATAGTTTCTCTGTGCTTCCATTTGTCCTTAATTTGCCATCTTTGATTTGTGTATGACTATAACATTTAAAACGGTCACAAAAATGAGTTAAAAATCTTCACACTTTTTAAAACATGAAAACAGAAACAGATCTGTCGGTATTCCCCAGCATGATGATTTTCAACGGAGTTATGGCCCTTGCATCCTCAAATTTTATTATGTTTTGGCAACTTCTTTTATATTATTGGGGACTGATTTCCACCAAACATTACAGGTATGGTCAGTGCTAAGCCTCAATTTGCATATTGTCTGCATTTTCCAGCTGTATATAATTTGATGAATAAAGAGCCATAATTCCTCTAAAAACATCGAACTGGAAGATACCATCAATATACAAAATGAGGCTTAGCACTGCTTTGTTACGTACAAAAAGAATGAGAATATTACACGTCGTTACAGAGCTATCGAATAATGCTTATATTCCTGTTATAATTGATTTATTTATTTCAGTCAACAATATACACTTTAACCATGGACTATATACATTTCTTTTTTTTTTCTGTATTTTTTAATTTCAATAAAGGTGCAGAAGGTGTTTATACAAAAAAGCTATAGATATATAATTGATGTTATCATCACTAAATAGAACGAGAGGCAACTGCTTGCAAATTTCACAACAACACCACCACCAATCAAAGAAAAGAAAGAACGACACAAACAACAAAACACACACACGCATGCACGCACAAACACGTGAAAAGCAATTACAAGAAAAACAACATATACCACAAAATAACCAGAACTGCAATAGTTATCTCGTTATTTCCTCAAAGCATTCCGAAATCAAAAATGTCTTTATTTATTACGATTCACTCTGACTTTTCTGATAAACAAAACAATAACAGTTATTATAGTATGATATTGCAAGGCGTTGTTGAAATTGAGACCTTTCTATTATTTATCTTATCATCTGAAACAGTTCCTAGTTAAATAGCTAATATTTAACTTGAACTGGAAATGTTCTTTACATGCTTTAATAATCTTATATTAGCCATATCATATTGCGCAGTTTTGGAATTCAGCAAAAGTTATAAAAAACGCTCTAGAAAATCAGCTTTAGCTGGTATTTTGAAAATACCACGTCTGCCGAAAGGTCTTGTCTTATTAACAAGATGATAAAATGTACACAAAAAGAGGGGTATATTGCAGCTTTAAGATGGCTCAATACTTTCCATATACAATGCATATACCTTTATTCCCAATTAAGGATTATACATTTTATTGAATTGCTTGCGGGTCAATAACTGTTTTAACACAATACATTAGAAATCAAGTCTCGACTTTAGCCCATTGTACAAAATTTGGGATTTAATTTGAGACGGGTCATATAGCACAAACAATTAACCGGCGACTACGTGTAGGCTTCTTACATTTTATCATATGAAACGCGGTTTTTGCACAGTCCGTATTTGTCACGGAGGTTTTAGATTCATGTTACTAGCTACTGAAATAAGACGACAATATGTATAAAATAAAATTGATAAAGTGAAGTCATTATAAAGCACCGTTTCATAAAATAGAATTGTTATCTAAAATATCAATCCCATGGAGAGTCCAGGCTGGACTATGTTGTAGATAGATGAGGCTTTAACTGAGAAAAAAATAAAGAATAAACGCAACGTTCTACTACACCTCCTGTTCCCTTTATGTGACAGAAATTGATTCAAATGTGAACGAACTTTGAATTGTGCAACATATAAGCTTATTGCGACTTTCGTCTGGCAATCATGTCGGCCAACACGTCAGCTTATATTTTGAGTACGAAAAACAGTAAAAACTAACAGCAGCATACACCTAAATCAAATTAAAGATAAATAGCCGAATTAAAATAATTAAACATACAATAAGATAACACAGCCTATTTATGTGCTATTTTTTCCTGTGTACTACTTGTACACTTACTAAGCATCTCAAAAATAGTTTAGGAATGTTTAGTATCGCAGTGGTAATCCAGATAATGTGCAGTGATTTGTCTGTAACACTGTTTTTTCTTGCAGACTGCAGCTTACGTCTGCGAGAATTATCTAATCATTGCTTTACAAATTGGAAACGATTTTGTCTTAATTTTACTCTTAAGTCGTTCATCAGATTAGAAAAGAACGTCAGAGAATTTCAACAAAATTGATTTTGTTCGGATGCCCGCTCATGCAAAACAGAAATGATTTAGTTTTGTCTGTCTTACTCTCCAGTTTCTTTGTCGCTATTTCGGTAATCACATCATGCAACTTTAGCTGCAGCGGCCAAAAATATTTGTTCATTCGATCAAGTGCCAAGTGATCTTTTTAAGAAAATCAGGAAATATTGTATAACAGGATTTAATATATGAGACTCTCAAACTTAATACTACGTTGTCTTGGGGAAGGACATACTATACACAGAGTTGGATATCAAGGTTATAGAGTGGCTTGGTTTTGTTTAGGAGTTTGGAAACGTTCTTCAGAATTTGCAAAGTAAGTTGGTCTGAAATTTCGTTTATATATAGCTTCAATCGTCCTGGAAATTTACCTGAGACTAGTTTGATAACGTGACATTTTTGTCATTCTTTGCCAATTTATAAAAGTTAACTTTTGACCAAGTGATTATTGTGTTGTAGCAGTTAGATAATGCTTTATAATTTGCAGTATTTGATTCCTAGTTTGAATATTCGGGTGTTTAATTTTGATTCGCATATTTATAACAGATATTTGATTAGTGTACAAGCGATGATTCGAAGACCCGATTTAAATTTCCATTTATAGCTCCAGGAGTGCATTTATGTAACGAATATATAAGATGATTGCAATACCTATATGGATGAGTTCATACACTCAGGATATTTTTGTTTGTTTCAGTGTAAGATCGAAATATATTTCATCAAGTGAACATCAGAAACAATATTTGAAAATGTGGAATCGGATGTGTACAGGTGAAAGTTATTTCAATCTTACATACAAAACAAACACATTTTCTTTTTACTACATGTATTTTCAATTGTTTTTACCTAATATCATAACGTCATAAGTGATGATATTCTACCGATAAATTGAACCACATTAAACCCTAATTGTCAAAACCTGATAGATAGAAATCAACTCATGCGACTAAACGTCTTTTTTTATCACATGTTAGCTTTTTCTGCTAAAATATCAAATGTCTTGTGTCTTTACCTATTATACACCGAGTCAATTCGACCAACGTCTCTCATACTTGAAACGACGTCAACGTCAATGTTTTATTACACTATTGTAATGCCAAAATAATGTAATGGCTTTATTTCGATCCCTTAATGTCAAACATGTGGTAAATCTAATTATTGGTGGACTGTTTACTTTCACTTTATCTGACAATTTATCTACTAAAACTCCAGAGCAAGTGAATATGCGCTTTTGATCGAAATAATTGTTTTTCCTACTTAGATGCTTGGAGAAAATAATGTTAACATAGAATTCATATCGGAACATATCATTTAAAATTATTTGACGTAAGATGTAACATTATTATTATTATATATCTTGAATGTTCTAGCTGATGATCGTTCAGAATGGAAGATATTCGATAAATATCAAAATATGAATTTAGAAAGTACACATGTACACGCTTTAATATTGTATCGATAGATACTGAAAGCATAGTAAGAATGCCGTAAGATCATTTTTATCATGGGAACAATTAATTCTTGGTAAAAATATTGCGTTACTAAATAACTGTATATTCATTCTGCACTAAATTAAATACGATTTTAATAGAATCACATGTGCCTCGATGCAACCAAAATTTGAATATAGCTTTGTAAAAATGCTTAAACAACTAGATCCAAGGACAAAACTTGTTAAAATCGGTATTGTTACGAATAGGATTTTTTTTTTCAATCTAGTGACTGCAACATCCCCGTTTCTGTTCTCTCCCACTGAAACATGGGGCATGGATTGAATGGAAGGAAACATTGCCTAATTGGCCGATGATACTTTTATGTCGATAATCTACAACAGGATATTCCGCTGATTCATGACTAATTAAAGCATTTTTGCTTTGTCGCCGTATTTTGCCTTGCATCAAACTCCAGAAAAAAATTAAGTTAATACAAAAAAAAAACAAAAAACAAAGACAAATATCAAACAGCGAATGCAACTATCAAAAACGCAGCCTCCCCAAAACGAAACCCACAGCACGCAGACGTGCACACCACAAACACACACACACACATACACGCGCACACACACAAAGCCAATACATGAGGACAAAACGAACAAACAAAGGAACACAGTGGGGCACCGCCTTGGAACGGTCAGTGGCAAAACCACCACTGGGTTAAGACAAAGATATTAATATATTTCGAATTTGATAGAATTTATGCTTTGGCTACTACTCTAGTAAAATGATATAGCAATATTACATCATATTTCATGCCAGGTCTATATTTCTAATAAATGATCTCCGCAAGTGAATGGCAATATTCCAATTTGACTAAAATAGCCGACAAGATGTCTCCTGCCGAGAAAGGAAAATAATCTGGTGTAAAAACTGAAGGCTAGATTCATATACTTGAAACTCTGTAATGTGTATCAAACAATAGAACTGCTTCCAACATTTTCTGGCTGAGTCGGATAGGCGGCTGCAATTATATACTCCCTCTCCATGCAACCCGGTCTCCGGGAATATAGCCCGAGAGAAAGTATTTGTCCTAGAGAGATGCATTGATTTTGTGAATTGTCTTGGGTGCTGTCATGAGAAATGTTTTGTTCAGCTACTTTACTTAACTAAACAAGATCATGTATTCCATTATGCCTGTTGTTGTTTAATAAAACGGATTGAAATATATAATCAGCTACGATTTACATGATGTATAAGAGTATAATTGACTTATTCATGTCTTTCGTCTGGCAGTAATTCAGACTTATCGGCTTATTTTCTCCTACGTACGGAAAGCAACAACAACATCAAAAGTCCGAAACCCAACAAACCAAACAAACAGCGAAATAAAAATAATAAAGAAACATATAACAAACATACTGTAGTCCCGACCGACAACTTTCTTTGACTGCTCCCTTCATGTATTCTTCTTTCACATTTCTCAAAAATGTTCAATAAAGAATATTTAGTATCGCAGCGGTAATAGAACAGAAATTGGACTGCAATTTGTCTGCAAGTGTCTTATAGCAAATTTTATATAATTATGTCTTTAGAAATTGGAAAAGATTTTGTCTTAATGTTACCCTATTTAGAGTCTTTTAATTTACAAGATTGGTTAAGAACGTCAGCAATGTGTAAAGACATTGATTGTGTTTGTCTGGAAGCCGGCTAACTCTAAAGAGGAATGATTATTGTTTTCCGCTTATTCTTATTCTCAAGTCCCCCAAGTGGAATACGGATATGTATTGAGATATTAGACTAGGATTACTGGAAGTTTATTTTGATTTGGGAGACGTTTCTCAGCCTTTCAAAGTAAGTAGTCCTAACATCTAATGTGCAATAGAGTGTGTTCATATAACTATATGTGCAAGTGAATTTAATCTGTGTCTAGATAAAGTTTCATAACATAACGTATACTGATTGTATTTATGTTAGAAGTCCACACAGTTGGTTATATTAAGGTGATGTCACATTTTGAATTTCCGGTGAATAACAAAAAAAAAAAAAAAAAAAAAAAAAAGAAAATTCAGTTCTTTGCAAAAACCGTTATGTTATGATTCAACCAAATAGTTTCCCTTGTCTATCAGAAAGGCATAATTCTTCTTTCCTTATATTGAGGTTTGATACCTTTATAACAGACAATAAACTAAAATAATAGAAATTCATACGTGAGTTCGGTTAGCTCAACAAAGCAATTTCAAGCACAAATATTATTGTGGAATGTAAGGTAAGTTACACACTACAATATCCGACCAAGATACTTAAAAATAATTTTGACAGCTCGTGAAAACTAATGACAAATTTTGACAGGTATATGATGACTCATGACCTAATTAATTTTTGTCTGTTATTTTCTAACTTCCAGTTTGATTTTGTTAAAAATGGGTATTCTATGTTGTAGCTTACAACTCGTGAATAAAAACAATATAAGAATATATTGTTACCTTACTATGGTTTTGTCTATCCGAGTCACGTACGAATTTCTATTGTTTCAGTCACTTGTCACTAATTAGAGCAACTCACAGTGTTGCAATTATACAAAACATATCCCTTATTTTCACATAGAAATTGAGGATTTATCTAATGAGCACATGTATTGGAAACACAATTTTAATACTGATTGTGTATTGCAATAATACTAAACTATCTCAGCCGTGACGTGTTCTTAAAGTTAACTAAGGCGTTTCACACATTTGGTAATATGTATGTTACCTAAGCTTTTATTATATTAGAAAAATAATAATGGATGTAACAACCCGTCATCCCCGATTTAAGTTGCCTCAGAAATCGGTTTGTAGTAACCTCGACTCATTGATCAGCAGAATAGATTGATTATGTTTTGGACTATTTAGACACATTTTGACATAATGAGGTATTGAAGTTCCGAGTAATGTCAATAAGTGACTGGGGAATGCATTAATTTTGAAAGTTCTACTAGATGGTCTTTGAGATGTTTAATTACTAAATCATTGAGACTGTTTCGTAGAGCAGGCAGATGGTTTCCATAGTCCGATTATCTAACTTTTATAGACCATTCAAAGTGTGAAACGGTGTAGAGGGAGCACACACTTAGCGCACAGAATAATATGTGTACATTTGAACACTGTATTAAATGAATAAAGACAATTATATCCTATAAATTTAGAAATAGATGCGTGTTGTACAGAAGTATGTATGAAATTCTGTTCGTTATCAATTATCATGTACTAGCTTGCCTATTTACTTTGCCAAAACGAGAACTGATATCATATCCTCGTAAAATTGCAATATGTCTATGTCTTATTTGTTATTGTTATGATTTCTTTATAGATCATAATAGGTACAATGTTCGATTTCGGTTTGAAAAAAATCATGATACGTGCAATATGAGATAAAATGATTGCGCGAAGTCTAAGAAAGATAAAATATGAAATATACGTTGAAAAAGCCATGATTGCATGCTAAGATGAAATGAAATAGAAACCTGTCATGATACAAGCAATATTAGCTGAAACTATTGCGTAAAGTCGTAGAAAAGGAAGCATGATTTCACGAAATACAGAGGTCTTCAGAGAGAATGCAATGAGTGTATTGTTCTGCATCATTTTAACGTTAATGACTTCTTGTGTAGTTAGTATCGAAGTAGGCTAAACTTCTCATCCCGACTTCCAGAACAAAATATTAACAGACATGAAAATTTGAAACATGTAATTGTTGCCAAAGGACACATATGAGACTTGAGTTCAGGAATATGAAATATTGTCATTCGTCAGAAGACGAATTCATTTTGCTATCATTCAAAATCAAGTACAAGTTGCAAATGGTTCCATTATACATGTTACATCAAAATTAATGATAAAACAAGATGAGCAATGGGATTCTTGGAGAGCAGGTAATTTTTATGACGTATTTGAAACATCTAAATTTATTAAAGCAGTTTAAGTATTTACGTATTTAAAAGAAATTTTCGGGAAGTGTGAGTGAGTCGTTTATGTAAACAACAGTTTCAGTTACAAGCATAAATTCCATGATATAGAACTTGCTAATTCATAAGAATTGTAAAATATTAACGTATTTATAAAACAAATCCTTCTGTGTTTATCTGTAAGTGCGGCGTCTCCTGTATGGTGTTCCTTTATTTGTTCGTTTTGTCCTCGTGTGTTTGCTTTGTATGCGATTGTGTGTGTGTGTGTATGTGTGTGCGTGTGTGTGTGTGTTTGTGTGTGTGTAGTGTAGTGTGCACGTCTGCGTGCTGTGGGTTTCGTTTTGGAGAGACTGCGGTTTGTGGAACATTCCCTGTTTGATATTTGTCCCTGTATTGTGTAAGGTAACAACCTCTGTGATAGTGTAACTGTAACATTTCAGTCTAGTTGGCTATGTTAGTGTTTCGGCAATTACTTATCCAGAGTTTCATAACTTTCGCCTGAGCAGCCGAAAAAGATTTTGCACGTGATAAGTTGTCATGTGGTATGTTTTAGAAATTCTGGGATAATGATTTTGAAAGAAGAGACTACAATAATTTATTGGCGCTAGTTTTTAGATTAATGAGAATAATAAATTGTTAAATATTACAATATTAGATGCGAGTAATTCGAATGTTATAGAAATATTTTTCACATGTGCAAAGATGTTGAAAACAAATAGTGAATACGAAAAGAACTTCAATTATTACAAAATTATATCATGAGGCGTTGCTATAACTGAGAACTTTTTATTTGTTATCTTATCACTTGAAACGTTCTTCGAAAAGTTTAATATCAACTTGAACTTGAAAGATTTGCACATGCATTCGTAAATCAAATTTTTCTCTATCTTATTGTGTAGTGTTTATCTGCTAAAATAATAACGAAAATAGTTCTGCTCACATCTGCGTTTATGTATACATATGCTGGAATAGAACTATACTTTTACAAAGCAAGGTGAATAACTTCTGAATTTCGACGAGGGTAACGCTACGTCATACACGTTGCTTTTCCGAGGAAAATTACCCAATGTTTCATTATTTTGCAATCAAAAAATCATGCTTGATATGAACAGAACAGAACAGAATATTTATTTTGACTTAAGCATATACAGCTTATCGTCCATACATAAAAATATATTACAATGGCCTGCACATGAAAATGGCAAAATATCTAAGTTTACATAGAAGGCACATATCATACACTTTAAACATCAACATTAATCAGGTCATTTCTTATTTTAAGTGCTTTTATAATAAAAGTTGATAGCCTATACAATAGTTTACGATTGCTACTTTTTAAAAGCTCAACAAACTTGAACATATTTGGTCGATTTCTGTAATAGGCAGGAATGTATGATTTTCGCAATTCTTTGTATGAGTCACATATACACACAAAGTGATATTCGTCCTCTATATCGTCCGTATCACATAAAACACATTTTCGTTCACTTCTTATCTGGTTCCTGTGTCTACCTCGCTCTACAGTGGGATGAAAGTCTAAGTTTGGCCAAAGCATTTCTGGATTTACTATTGTCAATTGTAAGTAGGTATTCGGACATCTCAAAAGTTTGTTTTATTTCCTTGTATAACAACAATGACGTTGAAGTGTTTACTGCTTCTCTACATTGACCTATATAAATGTCTCTAAGCCTCATTTTAAACTGTGTGATAAAACATCCTATATTTGTAACCGATGTACGAAAAGTCCATACATCATTGAACCCTGTCTGTTGTAACATAAACTTGACATTTGATAGCCAATTATTTTCTATTTCATGTGATTCAAAAAGATCATTATAAACAGAATATAAAATACAATTTGTATTATGACAGTTTAACAACTTGAACCAATATTTTATTATTTTTACTTTTCTATCCAAGATTAATGGAAAACGACCAGTCTCGCCATATAGTGCATAACTGTTTGTACTCATTTTAACATTCAATGTCCACTTCAAATATTTTCTGTGAAGCCGTTCCAGTTTGTCTGCTTGAGAAAACCCCCAAAGTTCAGAGCAATATGACATTATAGACGTTACATATGCATCAAACAGATTAAAATTTATATGTAGAGGAATCTGCATGTCCCTGGTAATGCTTCTTAATGAAAACATCGATTTAAGAGCTTTATCTGCTAATGCCTCTATTCCTTTGCGAAATGAACCACCACTACTAAGTACAAAGCCCAGATAGTTAAAGCTGTCAACAATATCAATGTTTTGTCCGTTATATGTCCATGACAGGTTTCTTGATAACGGACCGCCCTTTCGAAATACCATAATTTTTGTCTTCTCGACGTTAACTGTTAAGCCCCACCTTTTACAATACACCTCTAATTGGTTTGAGTTAGCTTGTAGTCCTTCTGGGGTTTCGCTCAGCAATACACTGTCGTCCGCGAAAAGAATTAAATAAATTGATAATTGGTCTAATGTAATTCCACAATCGATATTTTCTTGTAAGCATATTTCAAGATCATTCACGAAGTGGCAAAATAATAGTGGCGAAGTTAGCTCCCCTTGAAATAATCCGAGATCAATTTTAAAGAAGTCTGATATATTATTTACGTGCTTTACACACGATCTTACATCGCTATACATAGATCTTAACAATTTAAGTATTTTCCCATCAAATCCTTCTTTTATCAGTTTATACCAGAGGCCATTTCTATATATCGTGTCGAAACACTTTTGGTATTCCACAAAGGCTGCGTATACATTTTTATTTTGTGAAGTATACTTTTTTATAAGGGTTGATAAAACGAAGACAGCGTCTGTTGTGCTATGACCCGACTTAAAGCCGAACTGGGCGTCGGATAATTTGTCGTTGCTTTTACTCCATGATTTGATTCCCTCATTCAATATTCCAGTAAATATTTTACCGAGGCAGCTTAAAAGTGTTATTCCTCTATAATTATCTGTGTTATTAGACGGTTGTTTTTTAAGAATCGGTATAATTAGTCCCTCCGACCATTGGCGCGGAAATTCACCAACGTCTAGTATTTTGTTAAACAAAAATAACAATGGCTCAATAAGTATATCAATACATTCTATGAAATATTCATTTATCATATTGTCTAATCCCGCAGCTTTATTTCGATTTAGCTTTTTTACTATTTTACGTATTTCTGTCTCTGTAACAGGCACATCTAATTCCTCGAATGTACTTTCATGTACCCTACTATCAAAATCCTTTAGAAAGTCGACTACTTCTTCATTATTTTCAAACTGTGTGGTAGCCAGAGATTTAAAATGCTCAAAGAAGTCGTTTAATGTAACACTCTCATCCACTGACTTATTTCCATTTTTAAACATTTTCCAAAATTCCCTTGGCGTTTTACGGTGCATTTCATTCATACTTTTTCCCTTTTCAATATTATATAATGTCTTAGTTTTTCGTACAAAAAAATTGTAGTCTTTTTTAAGTCGCTGAAAACACTCAAAATTTTCTATACTTCTTTCATAATTGTACCTTTCAAGGGCCTCCCGATATCGTTTTCTTTTATTTTCGCATTCTACGTTAAACCATTTTTTACGCTCCGATCTTTCACTATCGAGAAAAGTAACCGTTTTCGTTTTAAATGTTTTTTTAAACAATATGCCTGCTTTTGAATCAATATAGTCTGTAAACAAAGTAACTGCCGTGCTAAGCGTTTCCCTATTTCGTACATCATTATTTTTCATAGAGTCTATTAGATTCCTCATTCCGTTTGCCAGTTCCGCCTTAAAATTATCCTTAACGCTATTGTCCCATTTATAAAATGTCCTTGTTTGATGTTTACTCATACTTTTATGCGTTCCAGTTTTTATTTCAAACGTTATTGGGGAATGATTTGAGTATTCGTTATATTTATGTATTTTAAAATCCTTAATACATTCAAAATTGTTGTAATCAGTTACTACATAGTCGATTACACTTTCCCCGTTATGCGTATAGCAGGTAAACTTTCCCATATCGTCATCACTCGCCGTTCTCCCATTTAAAATGCATATATTTAATGACTTACACATATCTAATAAATAATCACCGTATCTATTACTACGTGTATCCATCGAAATTCTCCTATTTGGAATATTATTTAATGACTCGGTAAATTCCATGTCCGTTAAAGTCTCATGCTCAATAAAATCAAGCTTCTGGCCGACCCGGCAGTTAAGGTCACCTATCCATAAAGATCGACCTAATTGTGAGTACTGACCTATCTCGTCTTCGAGTTTGTTAAACAAATCAACACTGTATACACCATATGCTGGCGACCCTTCCGGGGATATATAAGTCGCTGCTATATACCAGTCTATATCAATTTCAAAAAACTGTTTATCTAGCTTAATCCATACTATGCAGTCAATATCATTTCGTATCAATGTGACGCCTTTTCTTACGTTGTCTTTAATATAAATAATGATACCGCCACTTGCACGTTTCGCGCGTCTGTATTGAAATTTCCTAAATGAGTGTATAGGGTTGCTATATCCACTAAGTGTAATATTCGTATTTCTACTGGTGAATGTTTCATATAGACAAATTATATCGTATTTTGAAATGAAATCTGTAAATTCCTCGCTAGATCGTTTTGCTTTAGTTAAGCCTTCCACATTCCATGATAGTACCTTAATGCCACTCTCGGTTAGATCCTAGGCTTGAGGCCCTGGCACGTACTCCACATCATTGATAAACAGCTTATCGTACTTAAAATACACCCTCTTTTTGTCTTCCTTGGCTTTCTTAAATGCCCCGCTTAAGGCCTTTCTCTTATCCGCAATGTCTTTGGGGAAATGTGGCGAGACGCCGATTGACGTATTTTTCAAATTTGGGCAGGATTTACGTACTTTTTCACGATCTTCAAACTTTCCGATTTTTACTACAACAGGCCTTGTCTTCCCCGATTTAAAACGCCCCATTCTTTCAACGTTGGTCAATACAATATCTTCTTTAGCGTTATCGACTTTCATTTTATCTTGTATAATGTCTAAGATAGAAGTTTTGCAGTCGTCTGACGTTTCATCCTCGGAATCGGGAACTTTAAAAAACAAAAGATTGTTTTTTAAAGGATCGCATTTTAATTTATTCACCATGTCGTCGCAAGATGACCGCTCTGCTTCCAGCCTACCAAGAAGTTTTTTTCAAGCCGTCGACCTCTTTCTGTTTTTCCATCATCGTGTCTACACTCGTTGAGTCAAATGATCGGCTTGTCTTAAGTTCCGTTAATCTCTTTTCAAATGAGATGATCTTTTCATCAACACTGTTCAATCGACCCATTATAACGTTGATTGACGACTGAATTGAATCTAACTGTATTAACTTATTGTCAACTCTGTCTAGTCGCTGAAGGATTAGCGCAAATGGGTCAACATGTACTGTCGATTGCTGTGATATAGGTGTATTTGGCGTTGCTAAGGGCCCCTGAGGCCCCTGAGGTATATATTGACCACACACAGGTGAAACTGAATTCTGCATCGAACTGCCATTATATGTGAAAGTTCCAGGAGCAATAAAGTTCTGACCTGTATATGAGCTGTTCAAATGTCTATTTAATATCCCACCTGGTGCAGGCGAATGTTGGTTAGAAGCCATATTTTGTCTTTTGTTCTCGGTACCTTCTTTGTTCTCCGGCGAACTCTTACTCTTTTTGCGTTTACCGGCCATACATTCCAGATCTTGGATCAAGAGTCACTCATTAAGTATCCGAGACTTTTTTATACACACCGAGACACTTTTTCAGTTTTTTTCTCCGCTAAATATATCCAATGTATCATAAAATATTTATCAATTTTGTGCAATTTTGAAAAGTGCCGCCATTTTCGCACATGCGCACTTCTTTTTTTTTGGAAGAATGTTTGTTTTCCCTGAAAACTCAAAATCTACTTCTTCTCTTAAACATTATTCGTTATATTGCATAAGCCGATGAAGTTCGATCTCCAACTGAAACAAATCAAGTCAATATCTTTAGTATTGAATATGGTGCCTAATTGATGAAGTAGTCTTGATGGTGTTTAAATCTGGCAACAGATAGAGTACATGGAATTGTATTACAATAGAAAGTTGTTGTGTGACCTACTTTCAGTAGTCATAAATTGAGTTCATCTCAAAGAACTAAGCTTGTAAGTTAGGCAAAATACGCCTAAAAGGCATGAAACAACTGGGTGACTTTTTTTGTAATAACGTAATAAATGAAAATTCACTGAAGAACGTTATTTGCTTGTTTGTTTTTCAGTTATGTTAAATATTTTTATAACTGATTTTAATTCCACCCACACCATATTTGACTCATACTTTTCTTTGATATGTGTATTTATCGCCACATGAACATGTATGTGGTTTTGCCTAATAAACTTCGACTTGATTTGAATATTACAGAAATATTGTATTTGAGCTTACGCACATTAATGCATCAATTCAGACATCCCCACACTAATTGCATATGGAGATATGTGCATGAGAACAAATTGTTGTTGTCTAGGGGTTTTATCTTTTATTCTTAAATGGTGTCTGGTGAAAAACATTGGTAAATAGGTATTGAGCTGTTTTGACTAGCGAACAATACAAGTCAGACAAATGATAGCAGTAACCATTTTCTTATATTTCTTTGAAGAATATTTTTATAACATGCAAGCTGTCGAAACATTATTGTATAAACTGAAGCTATAATTTACGAATGTTTTGTCATTCCTATTGTTTATATCGTCTCATTTACATGTTAATCTTAAAAAATCTTTTAGGATTAAATATGATTTTAAACAAAGAACGAAGTCTTTGACGAAATCAAATACAATATAATAGAGCTTGCATGCATAAAAGGTATTAAGTAAAAGGTCATATGATGAACTTTGTAGAATGTACAATGACTGCAGTGACTTAAAACTTATAAATTAATAAGAATATAATTAGCTGAGGTAATATCATATGTGTATTTTAACTTTCCTTCTCTTGTTGTAAATACTGCTTATAACCGCTTACATTTACGGTTAAAAGCCCCCATTGCCTAAAGCACTGGCCGAATTTAAGACTCTTTTCTGGGATATCTACTGCGAAGTGTCTTAATATTTGGGTCACTGTTACTGAAATAGACATATGGATTCCGCTCAATATCTTAAGTTCGAAACAAAGATTGGCATTGCATTTGGGGTCACTCGGATCAAGGTCAATATTGTTGTTACTAAAAATAGAAAATGGTTCCTGCTCAATATCTCTTTTTTAGGGTCAAGGTCACTGTTACTAAATTGAAAAAAAAAACTGTTTCCGAAAACGTTGAAAATCTGTTTTCGTGGCGTTGACGCGTTTCTTGTCGTAATTGTTATTATGGTAATAATTTGGTAACTACACACACACATGACCTTTACCTTTTTCTTTACTGTATCTCTACCTATTTAAGCTGTACAATATCCTAGATATTCGTAGACAATCAGTTCCCTAGTAACATGGCTTATTTTAGCTTTAACTGCTTTTAAACTGTTGCGCTGCAATTTGTTAGATAAGTTTGTAACGGTCTAAACTGAATATGATAAATTAGGTATAAGTATTTCAAGTAATAAACGAGCTTTTCCGATCATTTGATATTTCAAAAACAAACAAACAGCTGTAAACTTTAATATTTTACTAATGTATAAACCATTTTGCGTAATCATTTCTCAAAGTTTTCGGATTTTGCTTTGCTTGTTATCGATTATAAAGAGATGACTGTCGTTCTCATCATCGCACTAATTTCATAAAAAAAAAGAAATGTCAAACTTGTATCTGTAGCCTCCATTCATCTTCCCGTCTAACTTTCTTCACGGACAGTCATGTTCACAGCAGTTTGACGGATGTTTGCCAACAATATTGAAATAGTACCTACTAGAAATATCCGGATTTTCTTAGTTGCCGCGGCGAGTACGAAATACTTTCGTTAAATGGCTAAATATATACTGCAAACCAAAATCTGCGGTATATGTCTTTGCAATGTTTAAATTTTCATGTTGGAAAAGTGACAAAAGAGCATTGCAGTACATTTCAATAAATTATATAAAAAACTGCCTAAAACATTTCGAAAATAGCACAGGGTTTCATGACATTGAATAAGTGTCTTTCGACTTATTGTAGGCAACAGGCTCAACACAAAGTCACAAATTCCTGTTGAATATGGCGGGCCTAGTTCAAATTGCGACTCGTATTATGCTTTACTTGGAAACGTAATTAATTCCATTAAATGGTGTTCATATTTCCCCAGCAAGAAATGAATTTTTCTACTATATTTAGGGAAAGATATATATGCCCCCGTATTTATGCGGAGGGATATATAGTGTTGCTGCTGTCCGTACGTCCGTCCGTACGTCTGTTCAATTTCTCCAACACTATTAGCCTGATTTGCTTCAAACTTTCACAGATGAACAAGCTTGATCTGCAGATAATCACAAAGGAAGGATTTTTTCTGTAAATATTTTTACCGCAGTTATGGCCCTTTGATTTTGCTATTATGGAATATAGAGAAAAGTCGTGTGTGTCCAACTACTCCCACACAATTAGCCTGATTTGCTTCAGCTTCATGCTTTAACAGATGGACAAGCTTGATGTGCCACAAAGGTAGAACTTTTTCATTGAAAAGTTTTACTGCAGTTATGGCCCTATGATTGTTTTTGCTATATAGAGGATGGCACAGTATGTGGAGGCATCCGTGTTCTGTGGACACAATTCTAGTTTAAACTCTTCCCTTTAAATTTCTGAGTTTATACATTATATTCATAGGGCAAATTTATTATGTTTCTGACCGTTCAATAAGAACTACATTCGAAAAATCTTAAATATATTCAGATTGAACACAGCAAAATAATAGCGGTAAATAAAGCCGTGATTTTGTGACGTATGTCATCCATTAGACAGAATACAATATGTGTTTTCTTCAACATGCATCGTAAAACTGCAAGTGTGTTTGAATGTTGTCCGAGGGAAATAGGATAACTTTTATTGGTTAATATTTTGGACCATTTATGAAACAGTGCTATACGCAACATTTTATGTATTTATTACATGTTATAGTGAATTATCGAAATATTAGATTGAATTGTATCTGGTATATTCACAGCGAACAATATCAATTATATTTTTCACTGATAGGAAACTATAAAAGGTGTTATTTAAGTTAAAACATGAACACTGAAACAAACAAATATCCTCTCTGTAAAATTTAATTTTCTAACACAAGTACATGTATCTGATTATTGTGCAAACGATGACTCGAAGGCCCGCTTTAAATTTCCCATTTATATTTTCAGATGTTAAAACTGAATATGTATAATTATTTTTGAATACATCCAAAATTGACCGTCGATATTTATTAAGTGGAGGATAGCTCAGTGGTTTGCACACTGGCCTTCCAATTCTGAGGTCGGGGGTTCGATCCCAGGCAGCTCCTCGGGATTTTTTTCAGAAACGCTTTTCAGTGTTTCCCACCAGCTGTACTGGTCAGGAACCCAGGCAATCCTTGCGTGTATCAGTGCTATACACTGGGTACGTTAAAGAACCAGGCTGTCTATTCGCAACGAGCTAGGCTAAGTTAGCCTTACAAGCCTGTACCTGATTTCTGATCTCTCTTCGTGGGGGCTTTGTTTCACTCTGTCCCTCTGGTCAGATCACTCTGTGTCTGTACTAGTAGAGGATGAATTATGCGCCCTGTGTGGCTGTGTAAAGCGCCTTTGAACGTGAAATTGATCATGAAAAGGGCGCTTTATAAATCTGGTATAATAATAATAATAATAATAATAATAATGAAGTAAAATTGATAATTGTTGTTACCTGGAAACAATACATATCTTGATCAGTCGTGGTTATAGTTGCGTTATAATTTTGGTGATATTTTGTATTTTGTAAAATTAACATTTGTGTCATGTACCCTTTCAAAACGTATTTGAATAAATGATCTTGATGGAAATAACATTTCCAAGAAAATGCAGCAACTTTTTTATAACGGCCTTGTCCAGTTTATTTAGACCAACCAACTTTTGTACAACGACATATGTAGGGGCGTCTTACAGAGTACATGTCGTCACAAATTAAAGGTTGTGTATAAGAAAAAGTCATTAAAAACCTATCAAATCATGTTAAAGTTCTTGTTATAATGGATCCATCTATTTTTATCAGCAACATATACTTTAACCATGGGATATACAATTTTTTTCTGTATTACCCTATTTTAATTTAAATAATGATGCAGAAGATATTTATAGAAAATAAACTACAGAGATGATCATTATAAAGAAGGTATTGCAGTATTACAACAAGGTAGAAAAACACCAAAAGAAGAACGACAGCAACAATAAAACACACACACGCAGACATGCATGCACGCAAAAACACCCGAACAAGAAACAACACAAAAATAACCAGAACTACAATAATTATCTCGTTATTTCCTCAAAACATTCCGAAATCAAATACAAATGTACGTCTTTATTTATTACGATTCACACTGACTTTCTGATAAACAAAGCAATAACAGTTATTATAGTATGATATTGCAAGGCGTTGTTGAAATTGAGACCTTATTTTTATTTATCTTATCTATTTAAACGGTTCCTTGTTAAATATCTAATATTTAACTCGAACTTGAAACGTTCTTTACATGCTTTAACAATCATATATTAGCCATATCATATTGTGCAGTGTTGGAATTCGCCAAGATATATAAAAACGCTGTTAGAAATTAACTTTAGCTAATATTTTGAAAATGACACGGAACCAAACAACTAGGCCAGTTGAGTATGCTTTTATTAACAAAATGATACAATTTAGAAAACATAAATTTTACAAAACAGGCGTGGATTGCAATTTTAAGGTTCCTCAATAGTTTTTAAATACAATGATTACATTATTTTTTACTTTATGCTAACTGGTGAAACACTGAAAATTAGCAGTGAGATATTTCTCTAAATCACTCAGTGCCGAACTTCTTTTTTTTAGAAAAAAGTTATCTCCCTTCAAATTTATTCTTTAATCACCTCCCTCTGTTGCCTTTAGAATTACTGGTACCCTATGTTAAACTTAAATTCCAGTTCATGTACAATCCAGTATAGAAAAAGCTAGCTATACTAGAATTTTCAAAAGAAATTATAGATCTAGCAATGCTCTCGAAATGTTACCCTGATTGCTTAAATAGAATTACTAGAACTTGCTTTGTGTGTTCTTCCTCCACTTTTCTTATGTTTACTATCGTTTGGTAGATTATACTGGCGACAGCACATTTAGTTGGCTGTTGTCTTAGCTAACTATCACAAGACATCAAATCACTCTTACTTAATATGCTAGCATTTTCGTCGAAGTAGTTTATCAACCAGGATCAGCCAGTTGTGTTCCGAAGTTCGTGGCTATGCAGCTCTTTATCAGTATTTCCTAGCTATTTCCACTGAATCCATGATAATATAGAATTCTGAAGCTTTTGTTAGTTAGGCCTGTTGGTAAAGCCTTCGTTCTTTACGTTTTTCGAGTTGTATTTAAACTGACCTCCAGCGAGTGTAAACAAAGCAAGCTTCCGGTTATACAACGAATTGTCCTGAAAAGTTGTAAATACATACTTAACTTTTTTCTCAAGTTTCGACTTCAGCCTAGTTGGACAATTCCCACAGGAGTCCGTAACGGAGCAAAGGTACATAGAGATTTTTGGAACTTCGTCAAATCGCTCCAAAGGTCCTTTTTGATTTGTCTGAAAGTGTCAGTATATGCCTCGGATGTAAGATAGATCTATTTCCGTATTTCAGAGCTGCAGACCTAGACATTTCAGAAATATTTTCAAAATGAATTTCGTGTAATAAATGTGATTATTATATACCTATATAAATTCTGTAAAAAATCGGCTTGTATTTCACAATCAGATATGGACAGACAGACAAAAATTACGTACTGTACCTTTTAAATTCCGTATTGTACCTTCCGTATTGTATGCTGCCGGACTATTTTTATTAATATGCATGACCTGACAAAGTTCTATAAATAGCGCACATAAAAACTTCACAAATTCCATTAAATATCGATAGACATTGAAGATTTCGTTCAAGAACAAAACAAGAATTAAAATAGTAAAGGTATATAATAAAATGGCCATTATAACAGTAGCTGGATCTGGGACTTTGTATTCGGCTCTCGTGGATTTTGCAAGGGCGGATCACACTCGGCGCTTGCGCGCCTCGTGAGATCCGATCTTGCAAAATCCACTCGAGCCGAATACTGCATCCCAGATCAAGCTACTGTTATAATAACCCTATTTTCTACGGAAGCGTGAAAGGGCCATCAGACGCTAATACGTTTCATTACGTTACAGCTGCGGAAAGGATATAGCACAAATGATAATGACGTGAATACGTGTGGATTTTATTGTTTAACATATAAAACCTTTTGTTTTGGATATGCATTAAGATATGAACGAATTTTGATTTATTTTATAAATGGGTGCATAATCTACTTTACCAGTCAGATTTATTCTAGCTTTTTACTAGCAATAACTTCGGCCAGACACCAGAGAAAATTAGCGAAATTTAAAGGTCCATTACTAAAACCCGAACGAGTATTATATGAAAACCAGAGTTTGTAGCTGAGACTTCCTATTTACTGAAAATATGGCTCACTGCATCTTATCTGACCAAATAGTCATGAATATGTTCAAGAATAAGTAACAAATAAACAAAAAATGTTGCCTATGTCAAACCGAAAGTATGTTTTCCGACTGCTTACGAACCCTTCGAACATCTTCGGATTTTTTCGGAAGAATCCTCCGAAACGAGGCTATAATTTATAAATAGATGCAAAATATATTATACGCCCAAACGATAACGTGATTTTTACAAACTTAGCACATGGAATTCAACAATTTTGTAACTCACAAAACCTTCATGAAAATCATTCTTATAATACGTGTGATAAACAGCTATGCTACAAGTTTGCGGAAGGACAATTCAGGCCCTTCCCGAATAAAAGTGTTTTTACAACTTCGTCTGCAAACGTTTTCAGTTAATCTCTTTTCAGTATAGTTTTAAGAATATAAATGAATAACTGTCTTACACTGCCGAAACAAAATGTGATTGAAATTTACCTAAATACACTGATTTATGTACATATGGCTACATTGATTTAATAAGATTTTAGACATTAAACACATTGTCTTGGCCTAATATATCACTGTCAATTTTAAACATAAATTTTGTATTTCATATTTTTCGTGCAAATTGTGTATAATTACCATCATGGAAATACAGTTATTTTGTCGAGCGTCTTTAAACGGATATTCGTTTGAAACAATTTTAAAATCACGTGATCCCGAAGAATTTCCGACCGATTACGGAAAAACGATAAACATGAAAGTAGGACAAAATGACCCCCCCCCCCCCCCATGTCAGTCTAAGAAAATACAGAAACAATCATTTGTTTCTCTGTTCTTGTTTTGATTTCAAGGGAATATTGCACGGCTATCATTATGTTTAGTACTATTTTACAAAATGTGTAGGTTTTTTTTAAGATTTATGTCTATTCATTTGTCTTTATTTTGCACCTTTAAATAATTAAGCATGCAATAAGATAACATATTTAACAGATAACTTCCTGTATGCTTCTTTTACACTTTCTTAGCGTCTCAAAATATCTAAGGATCGCAGTGGTAATCCAGAAAATGTGCAGTAATTTGTCTGCAACTGTCTTTCTTTCTCATGCAGACAGCAAGCTTACATCTGGGAGAATTATCTACTGGTTCCTTTACAAATTGGAAACGATTTAGTCTTAATTTTACTATTAAGTCATTCACCAAATTGGAAAAGAACGTCAGTGAAGTTAAATAAAATTCATTTCGTTCGGATGCCTGCTCACGCAAAACAGAAATGTTTAAGTTTTGTCTGTCTTACTCATAATTTCGGTTATCACATCATGCAACTTCAGCTGTAACAGTCAAGATATTTGTTCATGCAATCTAGTGTGATCTGGTTTTGAAGATCAGGAAATATGAGATTACAGGACTTAACAAAAATAGTCTAATTTTAATATTACATTGTCGCGGAGAAGCAGGGACTACAAAATAGGGTTGCATATCAAAATTATAGACTAGAGTGGTTTGGATTTGATTTGGATTTTGGAAACGTTCTTTTGACTTTACAAGGTAAGGTAGTCTAAAAATTCGTTTACAATAGATTATGATCGTATATATCTTCAAGTGTCCCGAGACTTTGCCTGTGAGAAGTTTGATAGCGTGTTCATTTATAATTTTGTCATTTTGTCAATTTATAAAAGTTAACTTTTAACCAAGTGATTATTATGTTGTAGCAGCTAGACAATGCATTAAAATGTTTTCTTATTAGCAGTTTTAATATTTGAATGTTTAATTTTAATCTACATTCTTACAATACAGATATCTGACTATTGTACAAGCGATATCTCGAAAACCCGCTTTAAATGCGCAAGTTTCAATTAACAGTTTCAAGAGTTCAATACACTCATGGATGATAGGTATTATACAGAATATTTGTTTGTTTCAGTGTAAGGTAGAAATATATTTCATCAAGTGAACATCAGATACGATATTTGAAAATCTGAAATCGGGTGTTCACGATAGAAAGATATTTCGATCTTACATGTAAAACAAACAAACTATTTTCTTTTCAATTGTTTCAACCAAATTATACCTATTTTACCTATGCAAAGTCACATGCACAGCTTCATTACGTCTCTGTATCATGACGTCGCAACATATGACATTATACCGATAAGTTAAACTAAAGAAGAGACTTTTGTAACAGCTACCGTGAATGTACAAACATTTTCTAAATCTATATCATTACGTAATATACGCATAATATTGATCTAAAACTTCTCTAACGGACAAGCAATTATTTTCATTCTTTTTGTACGTGACAGGCATTAATAAAAGAGTTAAGCCGAGTGTCTTTCTTTAAAGAAATAAAAAGGGCAAAATATGTTGACATAGAATTCATGTCGGAATATATTATTAAAAACGGTTTGACAAACTTTGTAATATAATCATGATATATATTGAAGAATATGCTAGATAATGGTCGCTCAAAATGAAAAAAAAATCCATAATAAATGACTATTCAATAAATAAGTTATAACTTCGTGCTTACAAAGTACCCTTTCACTGCCATCGTCGCATAAATGCGACTGCATATATAAGGGAATGAAAAATCAATAGAATTAGGCCATCAAAACAAGGATAAATATCCAACAAGGAAAGTCACGTTCAAAACACGCAGCCTATCCAAACGTTAACCCAGCACACCGACAAACACACGGCCGACAACACACTCTCACACAAAGCAAACACACCAACACACACTGTCACACAAAGCAAGCTGACTAGGACAAAATGAACATATAAAGGGACACAGTGGGGCACCGCCATGAAACGGTCAGTGGCCAAACCACCACTAAGGAGCTTTAACCGGTTTATGGTGCACCTAACCTCAGTCTTATCCCCACAATGTTCTAAAGTCACAGGACAGTGTAAATAAAAGTTATACCCGCCAGGTGAAATCCTAATATACGAAATGGCAACTGAAGGCATGTTATGTAAAACACAAAAATTCTCTTGTATATTTATATAAAAAGCAAACCTAAAACGCATGTACTCAGTGCCTTTGCAGAAGACAGAGCAACAAGGGAAACACCGTTAATGGCCCGGAGTAAGTACTGAAAGCATATTTAAGATGCCGTAAGATCATTTTGATCATGTAAACAATTCGGTTTTCTTGCATGATAATATTGCTGTAATGAATAATTGTATATTCATTCTGCATAAAAAATGATTATAAGAAGAACGGATAATTAATAATCACATTTGCTAAGATCCAAACAAAATTTGAATGTAGACTTGGCGAAATGTGTTAACATCCAAGTGCAGGAGCAAAATTCGTTAAAATCGTTGCGAAGCCGAGAAGGTTACGAGTAGATTTATTTTGTTCAGTAAGTGTAACATTCCATTTCTCTATTATAGTGACAGAATTTATAGTGGCTGATTTGTGCTACTTCATTATTTTTCGTCCCGCGACCTCGCCAAGCGAAAACACGAGATTTAAGAAGTTTAAATAGAGGGAGCATGGAGCGAACACTCGCTAAACAGCGGGGGTGCTGGACGAAAAGTCGAGATTTTAAAACTCAAACGTCGGAATCGAGACGTAACCAGAACGCTAATTACCGTCTTTTCGCTCCGAGAACACGCCATTATGCCTCTTATATCTCGCCTGTTCGCCCCCGCGCTCTCGATAATTAACGTGTTTTCGCTCCGTGCCAACGCCATTAAAACTTCTTAAATCTCGTTCTTACGCTTGGCGGGGTCGCGAGCGAATGAAACGAAATTGTGCAAATCAGCCACGGGCACAATGTGTAAAGACGAGGTCTAAGAGGCATAATTGCGGAGGTATCACTAAATTAATTTAGAATATCACAAAAAGTGAATAGATAGTGAAACGGTACCCCATAGGCCGCGATATGTCTTGACGAGATACGCTAGGCTAGACATCGTCTTTTGTAATTAGATGGCATACACTAAATGAATGATATAGAAATATTTTATAAAATTTCATACTAGGTCTTTATTTCTAATAATTGTTCTTCGCAAGTGAATGGCAATTTGTCTATAAAAGACTGAAATTGCGGGCCGAGAAAGGAAATGAATCTTGTAGATACCTTAAAACTGAAGGAATGACTGATATACTTGTATCTATATGTGTGTATCAAACAACAGAACTGATTCCAACATAGTTAGGTCGGATAGGTGGCTGCAGTTAAATGTCCCACCTCATGAAGCTCGTTCTTCGCGTATGTGACCCCTATGAAAATTCTTTGTTTTTGTACAATGTGGGTACTGTTCATAAAACAGATACAGCCCTACCATCAGATGTATTTATTTGTTTTTATGATGTATAAGCGTATAATTATTTGTCTATATCGACTTTATTTAGTCTTTCGTTTAGCATTAATTTTGACCCGTCGGCTTATTTTTGTCCCAAGTACAAAAAGCAGCCATTACAACAAAAGTCAAACAAACAAGTACAGCGAAATTAAAATAATAACGAAACATAAAACAAGCACACTGCAAACCTCCTCAACTGCTATATGTATGTTTGTTTAACAATTCCCAGATATGTTAAAGTCAGGATTTTAGCATGCAGTGGTAATAGAAAATGTACTGTAATTTGTCTGCAAACATCTGCGTAAATTATCTAATTATTTCTTAACAAACTGGAAACGATTTTGTCTTAATTTTACTCTTAAGTCACTTACCAGATTGGAAAAGGACGTCAACGAAGTGTAAAAACATTGATTCAATTTGTTCGCAAAAGAGAATTGATTATTGTTCCCTCTTTTTCTCAAGTCCCTTCTGTCTGTAATAACAACATGTAACTTTCGGTGCAGATAACTTGAGGATATTTGTTCGCGTGTTCTTGTGGCACATAATATGCTTTCGAAAAATCAGGAAATATTGGCGGATAGGATTGTATTAAAGAAATGATCTAACCACCGCACTGTCATAATGTTACATTGGCTTAGAGTGTTTAAGAGGAAAGTGTATAATACGGATATTGAGATATTAGACTAGAATAACTGGGATTTTAATTTGATTTGGGAGATGTTACTCAGCCTCTCAAAGTAAGTAGTTCTTAAAGCTAATTTGCAATAGAGTATGTTAATATATCATTTCAGCACCTGTAACGGAATAAAACGTATTAGCGTCTGACGGCCTTTTCACGCTTCCGTAGAATCAACATTTATTATACGAAATTCATTTTGAAATCATTTCTGACATGTCTATGTCTGCAGCTTTCAAATACGGAAATATCTTACATCCGAGGCATATACTGACACTTTCAGACAACATCAAAAAAGGACCTTTTGAACGATTTGACGAAGTTCCAAAATTTCCATATACCCTTGCTCCGTTACGGACCCATGTGGGATTTGTGTGTGTTTTTTTTTGTGGTTATTCCGAGTTAAAATATTTTTTCGTAGATGAAAAGCTGACATGTCGTGCAAAAGCCCAGGTCCACGCGCATAAATTTAGACGGGGAGACCCCTGTGCGTGACCCCTGACCAGTGCAAATGCGACTTTTCATTTTCATTTCTTCCGGAAATAGCTGATGGTTGAGTGACGTCATTTTCTGTGTTGTCAAAAAACATACCTCTACGCCTGGCGAGATTGCATGAAGATAGATCCGGTGTCCTACGGATATATGTGCAAGTTTCTTGAAACTTTGTCTAGATAAAGATTTGAAACGTAATGTACATGTAAATTTTTTCACACATTTAGTTATATTTATGTTAACCAAGCTGTTTCAAACATTTGGTTATATTTATGTTACCTAATGTATTTTATACTTTTTTATCATTTTCAGACATTTGATGCTATAGATACTTGGGGTGTTGAATTCTTCATGTGAGGAAGCCATCCAGCTAGTAGTATAAAACGCACCTCCCCCGCCCCCGTTTTATACTACTCCAGCTGGCTTACGGAAGGTCGGTGGTTCTACCCAGGTGTCCGCTCATGATGAAATAATGCACAGAGGGGCACCATTAAAGCTGGAAAGTCGCCATATGACCTATCATGTGTCGGTACGACGTTAAATCCAACAAAAAAATATTTTGTCATCTAGAATATCTGATCTGTTTTGATCTCAGATAATTACAAAGATATGATTTTAATGTAAACAATGACTGCCCACTTTTAAAGAAACTGCCATTTAAATCATTAAAGGGTCAACGATTGTTAACAGCTGTGGTCAAGAACAGCTGCATTAACTAACTATTACATCTATTTAATAATGCGATATAATATTTTTTTTTCAATTTTAAATATTTGCGCAATCGTGATACAGTATAAAGATATTGATCATTTTAGGGTAATAATACACTAAATTTTAACATACCATTTAGAGTAAGCAAATGCATTTTTTAATAACATAAATGGAATCGATATGTTTATTGCCTTTATGAGGTAAGGCAAATTGAAAATATGTTAAAAATGCATTCCATATTTTGCAATACCTTAATTATTGAATCACCAATAAAGTATAATAGTATGTTTAATTCACGCATATCAATAATGGATCTAATAACCCGTCTCCCCGATTTATATTGCCCCAGAAATCATTGTTCATTGTTCAGCTGGATAAATTAATTATAATTGCATGAAATGGACTATTTAGACACAAACTGACATACAGGTTCCGAGTAATTTAAATAAGTGATTTGGGCAATCAATTTGCAAATTCTGCTAGATGGTCTTTGACTTGTTAACGTGTCAATTGTTAAGTACTAAAATATTGAGACGGTTTCGTAGAGCGGGTAAATGGTTTTCATATTCCAATTATTTAACGATTTAGACGTTCGAACTACTCAAAGTGTGAAACGGTGCAGAAGGCACACAAATTACAAGCACAGAGAAATATTTGTACAATGGAACATTGAATTAAACAATGGAGAAAATCATTTCCTATAAAATTTGAAAAGGAGGCTAGTTGTAAAGAAGAACGACATATTTTCGTTAATAGATTGTTAATACTGTATGAAATTCTGCCTTTTTTCATGTATCATATACTCCGCTTTAGCTGGTTACTGAGTACTTTATTCTTCCTTGTGATATTTTTATACAAACACTGCAAAATGATATCTCTATCCCCTCTGCAAACTTACGACATTGTCACCTTGCATCAAAGTAAGATTTTAATACTGGAAGAAGAGGAAACTATTTCCGAAATAGATTCGTTATAACATTTTATACTAGTTATGATATTAAGTATCTTTTTACTAACCTAAATGTTTTCGGTTTCAGAAGAAAATATTCCATCCTTGAGAGCGACATAGCTCATGTAACAATGCTTCAGGTATAGTTGAAATTACTGATGAAGCTTCGCTTATTTGTTTTCAAAAAATATTTGAAATGGCTTTTTCTTCTTTCGTGCTTGAATAGAGACATATTCTCCTTTGCCTGAACGGGAACTAATGTCATATGTTCGTAAAATTGCATTATGTCTATTTCTAATTTGTTATTGTTATGGTTTCTTTATGGACCACAATACACGCAATATTCGGTAAAATGAATCATGACATAAGCCATATTCGATCAAATGAAAGCGCGAAATCTACGAAAGATAAATCATGAAACATTAAATATTCGATTAAATAAGCCATGATTGCATGCAATATACGACAAAAGAAAATAGAGAAATGTCATGATACAAGCAATATAAGCTAAAATGATCTAGTGAAGTCGGTGAAAAGCAATCATGATTTCGCGAAATACAGACCTCAATAGATATAATGCATTGAGTGTATTATTCTGCTTCATATTAACGTTAATGACTTTTTGTTTAGTTAGTATGGAAGTATGTTAACCTTCTCACCCTGATTTCCAGGGCAAAATATTTACAGAAATGACAGTTGAAAACACATTATTATTGCCCGAAAGAAACGTATGGGACTTGAATTTCGTGAATATATAATATTGTTATTCGTCAGAAAGTGAATTAATTTTGCTGGAAAACAACTTAGTTGTCATTGACAAACAAGTAAAAATCGAAGATGATTCTACTATACATGTCATGTTGCATGAACATTAATGATAAAACAAGTTGAATAACTGGATTCTTGCAAAGTTAAACACTTTGAAAATGCATTTTTATAAAGTTTTTTATACATTTAATTTAATTAAAGTATTTGGAGTATTTTTATATTGACGGAGAAAATAACGAGAAGTGCAAGTCGTGTATGTAAATACCATTATATAGAATTTGATATCTCATGAGAATTGAAAAATATTAATTCATTCTTTTATCAAAACATCCTACTGTTAATCTGCAAGTGCGGCACCTTCTGTATTGTGTAAGATAACACCCGCTGGGATAGTAACTGTAACATGTCAGTCTAGTTTGCTTTGTTGGTGTTTCGGCAATTACTTATCCAGAGTCTCATAACGTTCGCTTCAGCAGCCGAAAAGATTTTGACGGGATAAGCTGTCATATGGTATGTTTTAGAAATTCTTGGATAATGATTTTGGAAGAAGAGACAACAATAATTTATTGGCGCTAAAATTTGTAGATTTATGAGAATAATCAATTGTTGGATATTATTAAGATTTTAGGTGCGAGTAACTCAAATGCTAAAGATATATTGTTCACATGTGCAAACATAGTCTACATATGATGTTGAAAACAAATAGTGAATACGAAATGAACTTCAATTATTACAAAATAATATCAGGAGGCGTTGCTATAACTGAGAATTTTGTATTTGTTATCCTATCACTTGAAACGGTTCTCGACGAAATATTTAATATCAACTTTACCTTGAAAGATTTGCACATGCATTCATAAATTAAATTTTTCCCTATCTTATTGTGAAAAGTTGATTTTATCTATTAAAATAATAACAGAAATAGTTTTGCTCTCATCTGCGTTTATGTATGCATTTGTTGGAATGGAACTGTACATCGTTTACAAAGCAAATTGAATAACTTCTGTATTTTGACGCTACGTCATACGTACACGTTGCTTTGCCGAGGAAAATGACCCAATGGTTCAATGTTTCTTACTTAATATATCGTGCTTGATGACTTTAGCCATGAAAAAGATCTTTCATTTGTTGGTGATAAAATTCAGAATAGAGCTTCATCTAGACTCATATCTCGAATGTAGATTCAGAAATATTGAACGGAGTCAGCGATTATGTACAAAATGTAACATGCATCAGATTGAAAATAAATACTATTTTTTATTGGTTTGTCCATTTCATTCTGATTCAAGAATCATTATTTGCTAAAATATTATTGCATGTGACCTTTAGAATCAGCTCTATGCATATTGAACAAGTAGAAAATCTTCCATCATGCACCAGTCACATTGTCTCAATATTTCATATCGCAAAGACACTCTCCATGTTTTATGCTTTCGTAAACTTTACTGAAAAACTCTAATGACCTTCCGGTCTAAACGTCACGGCCTTGTGCAAATGTACAAAAATAGAATGTAAAATATTCACAGTTACATGATAAAACTCGAAAAGAAAGGAAAGTCATCTTAGAGATGATTTTGAATTTGAAATCATACAATGGTATACATTTGTATAGTTTAGTTAATTCACATTGCGCATTTATCTTGCATATGCACATTCTAGCGTACACGTGTAGTTGAACGACATGTTGTATTCATTTCCAGATCAGTAAATCGGAATAATTTTGTTTTCTAGACCGGAACTACAATAGGGAAGTTCACCCAACTCTTTCCTGTAACATTATAAAATATATAATATGCGGAGTGTCTCTGCAATATGAAATACTAAGGCAATGTGACCGGTGCACTACCACTTGTTCAATATGCACAGTACCCATTTACCAAACTGCGCGTTGTAGGAAAGAAAATGCAGAATTGAAAATAGTTAGTGCATTTTCCCGTTCATTACCATGGTTCGTACTGTATACCTTTGGGTAGGGTAGAACATTATACGGTGGCATTTTCTTTCTGGTCTGGTGCCAGTGTGAAGAACGTTATTTGCTTTTCTGTATTTCTATAATGCTAAATATTTATATAATTGATTTTAATTCAACCCATAACATAATATATGACTTGTACCGTTCTGTGACATGTATGTGCTTTTGCTGAATAAACTTTGATTTTGACTATATTTGAATATTACAGCAATATTGTAATTAATTATTTTAGTAAATGCCTTAATATATATAAAATATATAAAATATTAGCTTTCAGACATCCCCAACACACTGCATATGGAGACACGTTTGCCGCAGGTTTGTCTATGGGGTTTTATCTTTGTATTGTTAAATGCTGTCTTGTGATTTGCATTGTTAAATAAGTTTTAATTGTTTTCTTTTGTCGAGCGAGCAATACAAGCCAGATAATTTTATTCACAGTTACCATTTTATTAAATTTTGGTCTTATATTTCTTTGTAGAATATTTTTATAATATAGAATCGCCAGATACACTGTGGTATAAACTGTTTTATTATAAACCGTCTGCTGTAAAGAATGATGCATAACATGCTCCGCTTATATTTACGAAAAAGCAGTCATTGTTATAAAGCACTCGCAGAATTTAAGACTATTTTCTCAGGCATCTCCTAAAAAGTGTCAATTTCGTTGCACTTAATTACATGCTTACGGAGTTACTAGGGGACATGGGAGAGTTGCACTTTCCATTTCGTCATAAACAGACTCAATCAAACTCAGTCAGCTATTATTTTACATGGTTACGTGTCCCATATCCTAACAACACAATAATTTTCAGGATTTTATATTTCAAAGTCACTAACGTTAAAATAAGCGAACAAGTTCGACCGTAGAGCGATCGATGTAATATCCGAAATGCTTTCATAATCAAGTCAATAGGAAGGTCCAAAGGGAAACACAAAACAACTAAACAAATAAAAGGGAGATTCAGTTTGATGAGAAGTTATGAAATGCGCAACATCCGTCATGCCGCCTAGCAACGGCGAAAGCGGATTTTTATTTACAGTAACATTGAACGGACTGTATGATTCTAAAAGACGAACACTGACAATATGAGAAGCATAAAATAATCAAGCCATTGTATCGCAAATTGATATCAAATAGTGTAGGTGGTTCACTTGACAATCCATCATTTACATATGTTTGTATTCGCACTTACTGTTACTCGACATCATATTTATATGAAACGTATTAATCAGTTTTGCAGATACTTTGATAGTGTTCATTTCGTGTGTATAACAAATCTTTTTTACTGTTTTCACTTCATAATAATATTGTACATACATTAAGTTTTTGGTAGTATGAAAAAACAATAATCGCTGCAATAAATGTTAGTCAGTAATAAACAGTATGTAGTTATTAAAGAAACATCTGGTAATTAGAATTAGGGGTATGTCGTTTTACGCACGGAAAGAAAATGCGGATGGCATCAAAAAGATCGTTTCCACTCAGTAACTTTTGTTAGGTTTTGATTAAAATATTGTAACGAAGCTTGACCTATATGAAGCTATATAGTAAGACCAAGGTGGGAATTGCGTTTGGGTTCATTGGTGTCAAGGTAAAGGTCATTTTTACTAATAATAGGTAAACAGTTTAAGTCTAATAACTTTAGTTTGGATCGAGGTATTGAAATTAAACTCGGCCTAAAAGTTATTTATAGACAGGCTAAGACTGGGATTGTTTATGGGGTAATCGTGGTCAATTACGTTATTAAACTGCATACTTTGAAGTTTCCAACTGGGCAAAGGCACTTAACTTTTTTTTAATGTAGAAATGTTGGAGGATAGCGGCGGAAAAGTAGTGGTTGTAATCGCTGTCTGGTCATCTTTTGTCATGGCAAAAGAACCATTTAGATGCCATTGGGTCAAGTTCATGGTAACAGTTACTGAAAATAGGAAAACAAAAACACAGTGATCGCCAAAGAAGGTGGTTTCTGGTACATAACTTTTGTTAGGATTGACGTACTGTCAATACACTTCGTGTATAGAAAGGCTATAATGGCCATAGATTGTATTTAGGTCACTTATACTAAAAATAGAAATACGGTTTCCACTTACTACCTTTAATTTGGTACATCTTATCGAGACAAAGCTTGGTAATGTATTTTGGACACTCGGATTAAGGTGAATGCCATTGTTTCTAAAACAAGAAAATGGTTTCTGCGCAATGCCTTTCTTTGATCTTTTCCCATAAAACTTGGGATGTAGATAGCCTTTATTAGGAGAAAGGTTGGGTTAATATTTTTGGGTTCTTAGGGCCGATGGCAAGGTCATTGTTGCTAAAACTAAAAAAGATTTCTGCTCAATATATGGGTAAAACTATTGGCACCAAACTGAATGTCAAGCTTTTATTGAAGCAAAGTGGAATTGTATTCCGTCACTTCTGCCAAGGTCACATCTACTAGAATGGAAAAACGGTCTCCGCAGACCGTTTTCCTGTTTTCATGGCGCTGCCGCGTTACTGGTCGTAATTTTTTATTATGGTTATAAAGAGGTAACTGCCCACACGTGTCGTTTCTTCTTTCCATTACTGTACCTTTGCCTATTCAAGTTGTACAATATCTTAGATAATTTCATATACAAGAAATAGCAAACTTATCTCTGTAGCCTCCATTCATCTTCCTGTCAGACTTTCTTCACGGAGAGTCTTGATCACAGCAAACTGACGTAATGCTCAATATACTGTGTAGACAATAATAGAATATTTGCCAACAATATCAAAATACCACCTACTACAAATATCTGGATTTTCTCAGTTGACGTAACGAGACAATGTGCGAGCACGAAACACTTTCGTTAAATAGCTAAATTTAGGGAGATATCTTCACAATCTTCAAATTTACATGAAGATCATCCAAAACTCAGTGCATTGCATTACATTGCATATAGAGACTGTCCGAAAGCATTAGCAAAAATAGCACAGGGCCGCATGACATTGTATTAGATTTATTTTAAAACTTACAAACTCCTGTGGAATATGGCGGACATGGTTGAAGCTGCAATAGTTCGCGTGGAAACGCAATTGAATTCCTTCAAATGGTGATTACAGACAGCTCTGTCCCCATCAGGTACTGAGTTGTTCTACTATATTTTGAAGAACATATTATGAACTCTTGAATTGTATATGCAGACTGAAAAATCTAAACCATGTTCCAAATAATCACGTCAAATTATGTGTGATTTTGTGACGTATGTCATCTATTATGCAAAATACAATAAGTGTTTTCTTCTGCATCATGACAGAAATAATGGACTTTTGTTTTGTTACTTATAAAGTAAACGGACCTTTTCAGCATTAAAGACTTGTAGACGGAAACCATGTAATGGGTACACGATGTTTTATGTGAGATGCGATGTTCATGTACATAAAATACTCAAATGAATAGAAAAATACAAACAGATTTCCATATTTTCTATTTCTATTTTCTATTCAGGTACAAAGCGCTCATTGTTGTATAATAATGAATGAAAAGTAAAAACTGTACCCTCCACCAAACAAAAACAAAAAAAAAGAAACTAAATCATGATTGCATGAAGTATTATTTTATTAGAGATCACAATAGGTGGACTGTTCTGCATCGTATTAGAGTTAATGGCTTTATGTTTTGTTAGTTTCGAGATAAACTTACCTTTTCATCCTAGCTTCCAGAAAAAATATTTACAGACATAAAAATTGAAAGCATGCGGAATGGATTATCATTAATATGATATATTGTAATTATGCTTTAAAATGGTGTATTCAGTAAGAATGAAAAGACTAACTTGTACTTGGAAAACAAGACAACAGAGCTGATGGCAGTGAGTGGGAGCAAAGCTGTTTCAGAGATGAGGGGTTGTTTTAATTGGTTAAGGTAATGCGGTCTTTACGGACGTAGAAAATAACGGTGTAATGTCGGTCATGTACGTGATCAAAAGTCATTAAATTACATTTAACACAGTTCAAGAACCATTGTAATGAATTCCATGTCAGGAAACAGTAAAAAGGGTGAGATAACATTGATTGATTTAACATTTCTAATATTTTACTGTACTTAATCTTCAACTCTGCCACCTTTTGCAATCTGCAGCTGCAGGGTAACACGATCGGGAATAATCTAAATATTGTTTAACTAATTCGAAACGTGTTCTTATTATCAAATCTTAAATTAATTTAGAACACAACGTAAGATAGTAACAAAACTTCATTTCATGAGTTTGCTAGGATTCAACACACAAATAACTTGCAGCCCCTTTTGTTAGTCTTCTGTGTACGTATAAATATCTTATATTAACCTGATTTCATATTTTATTGTGTATTATCGAATTGTCCTATTGTAAATGTAAAACCAAATAAAACGTAACTCGTTTGGCTTAGATCAAAATGTAACTTGACCATATAGGCGAGCAGTGGTGACCTAATTGATAATGCGCAGATCCCGTAATTGGGATTTCAAAGTTTCGAGTTCCGTCAGAAAGGGGCCTTATCACTGAAAGATACCGGTTGGTAAACCGCAAGATAATAATATCCACCTGCATCATGCCTAGCAATGAAAAAAGGAATCGGATTGTAATGATATTAAATTAATGTAGGTGTCTCAAAAGCCGACACTATGATCAACAAATAGTTTACTTTACATTTATTTACTAATAACTCGGACAAGGCCAATAAATTACCGTATTCACCGCCAGTTCATCATACACATAGACATTACGTTATATCGTTCTAGTGATGAGAACGTGTTAGAAAAGAGATTTTGTATTACTTGCCAGATCAATATTTCTTTTTACTTTAGTATAGCCGACTACTAATTTCTTTATTGAAGATAATGATTTTAAAAAGTTAACAGTAAACACAAAGTTATGCTTACAAGTAATAAGCTGGATTACCATGTTCACTTGTACACTAAACCTGTTTTCACGTGCAAGACCAATTACAGCAAACCAAAAAGCTCTACTATAATGTAATTAAAGAAGAAACTTGGAATAAATACATTCACCAGAACTCAGAAAAAAGAGAAAGACTGACACTGATTTCAATCAAAACAGTCTTGTTTGAAAGAAACTGCGATACGATATCTTGGCTGATAATATGATATCAAATGATTGATCTGACCTTAGAAGAAACTCTTTCATTTAACAACTGAAAATATAAACAGTAAATACATTTTGATAATTATATATACTGTTACAAAGCGTGTGTTTATTAAATATATTGCTTTTTTTTACATTACTTACAATTACGGACCGGGGCCTCCGTGGCCGAGTGGTTAAGGTCGCTGACTTCAAATCACTTGCCACTCATCGATGTGGGTTGGAGCCTCACCCGGGGCGTTGAATTCTTCATGTGAGGAAGCCATCCAGCTGGCTTACGGAAGGTCGGTGGATTTACCCAGGTGCCCGCTCGTGATGAAATAATGCACAGAGGGGCACCTGGGGTCTTCTCGACCATTAAGGCTGGAAAGCCGCCATATGACCTATCATGTGTCGGTGCGATGTTAAATCCAACCAAAAAAAAAAAACAAAAAAAAGAAAACCAATTACGGACCAATGAAAGCACATTTTATCGTTTTATGTACATCTGAATTTTACATGCATTTGAATTTTTGTATCCCACCCACTTAGCTCAATAGGGAGAGCGAAGATCTACGGGTCTTGGGGTTTTGAAGGGCAGAACATATGTACTTCATGATTATTGTGTCTGAAATCATTCGGCCTAGGTTAACTGCCCGCCGTTACATAACTGAAATACTGTCGAAAGAAGGCGTTAAACCAAAACAAACAAACAAACAAACAAACAAAACTGAATTCAGCCACGGCAAAGTCGTTAGCTAAGTCGTTTACTTATACATTGTACATCGTGATATAAGAATCTCTAAACATGTTACCATTGCAGTGTGTGATATAATGTTGTGTACGAAACCTAAGTTTTAGAAATGTTGTTCCTAAATATTTATGAACAGAGAATAGGGTCTTTATGCGAATTTTTATTTTAGTTAAAAATGTGTGAATATAAGCTCAATGACCACTAGAACTTTCGTGTTCTGGTGTAAAACTATTCATAGAAAAGCTATTTATCTCATTTTAAAAATATTTTTGATCGATATTTGTACTCCAGCTTGTCTGCCTAAATGAATATTACTGATACATTCGACAGGAATGATTTGTGACGTTCTGTCGCACAGCATGAATCCCAAAATAATATTAATTCATAACCATAACGTCGTTGTTTCTGTTAAACAACGTTAATTATTCAAACAAGCTGTCGGTTGTTTAATAGCCTTCAAATACTACAGTATCTTCTATATACCTAACTACGGAGCTAAGAAATCGGCCTCAAGACATGCTACATAAAATAAAAAGGACAAAATCAAGAAGGAATAGCCATGTTTCAAACCATCATTTTCTTAAAAATAAGGAAGAATATCCTACAGGGAAAGCCACGTTCTAAAACGCAGTCTCCCTAAACGCGCACACGACCAACACACGCACACACCACACACACAAAGCAAACACACAAGGACAAAACAAACAAATAAAGGAACACAGTCGGGCACCGCCTTGGAACGGTCAGTGGCAAAACCACCACTGGGAAGCTTAAACCGGTTTATGGTGCACCTAACCTCACTCTTACCCCCACCATGTTCCAAAGTCACAGGACAGTGTAAATAAATGCTATCCCCGTCAGGCACAGGACAGCAAAATAGTATTTATCTCTATCAGATGAATAAGCATCTTCCGCTAACTGTTCTTTGAAGTTTCGCGCTTTCAGTCAGGCACCAATACATTGCTTAGATCACTTATGAAATTTAGAAAATAAAATGTGCTTTATGACGCTCTGAAATATTCAGATCAGATGTATAGTTAGGAGGAGAACAATGGGTAGAAAGTTTTACTGTGAGGAACGATGTTAAGCGTTTTGTCGATAAAAATGTAATAACAAGGGAATCAGGCGCAGACATAAAAGGATTTACAATGTTTTAAAATGTTATTATGTCAGATCAGTGGCCATATGGGATCATAATTGTTTCCTTGACATAAAGTTTACTATTTGTATTTCCCACAATCGTTTTTGTGACAAAAATCAGGGCAGGTGATTATACAAACTGATTCACGTCGCCCCTCGTTCAACTGTAGAGTCAAGATGTTTAATATCCAGTGTTTAAAGAACAGAAAATGTAGCATAATTTGTCTACAAGTATTTTTAGCAAACTTTAAACTTACGTCCTCGGGAATTTTCTGATTATTACTTAACAAATTTGGAACGATTTTGTCTTAATTGTACTCTTAAGTCATTTACTAGATTGGAAAAGGATGCCAGCGAAGTGTAAAAACATTGATTCTATTTGTTCGCAAAAGAGAAATGATTATTGTTAACTCCCTTCTGTCTGTAATCACACCATGTAACTTTCGGTGCAGCTTCCGAGAGGAAATTTGTTCCCGTGTTCTGGTGAAACTTCGAAAAATCAGGAAATATTGGAGGACAGCATTTTATTGAATAAAATGTAATTGACCATCGCTGTGTCATAATGTTACATTGTCGCTAAGTGTTTAAGAGTATAGGTATTGAGATATACGACTAGAATGACATGAAGTTTATTTTGATTTGGGAGACGATACTCAGCCTGTAGCCTGGCTCCCTGGCTGCATGGTTATTATTTATATTAATACTGGAAACATTTTATAAGAAACTTTTAAGCCTCTAAATAGCACAGTTTTATCTATGCTGAACCATACTATGTTCGACCAGGGGCAATAAAAAATCTCAATGTAGAAACAACCCTCTGGAGTTACTTCCCTCTTAATGAAGAAAACTGATATATATGTAAATAAATACAAACATAGGGACGGAGCCGTCTACCAGCTGCCAAAGTAAGTAGTCCTAACGGCTAATTTCCAATAGAGTGTGCTCAAAATAAATTATATGTACAAGTTTCTTAAACTGTGTATAGATAAAGTTTTGAAACTTACTGTACATGTATATTGTTTGCATTTATGTTGACTAAGCTGTTTCACACATTGTGTTATACTTATGTTCACGAAGATGTTTCATACATTTGGTTATATTTATGTTAACAAAGGTATTTCATACTTTTTTTTATCGTCTTCAGACATTTAATGCTACATATATTTAGTCATTTGGAATATCTAAATCTATTTTGATCGCACATGATTACAAAGATATGATTTTTATGTAAACAATGATTGTCCGCCATTGCACTAAATTACATTCTTATAGAGTAACTAGGGGATAATGGGGTGTTGCACTTTCGATTTCTTCATTAACAGACGCAATCAAATACATTCCGCTATTATTTTACATAGTTGCGTGTTCCATATCCTAACAACATAATAATTTTCAGGATTGTGTTTTTTTATATTCACTTCCGTTAAAATAAGCGAACAAGTTCATAGAGAGATCGATGTAATATCGGAAATATTTGCATAATGAAGATCCAAAGGGAAGCACAAAACAACCGAACAAATTAAAAGGAGATTCAGTTTGACGAGAAGTTATGAAATGTGCAACATCCGTCACGTGCCCTAGCATCGGCGAAAGCAGATTTCTATTTACAGTAACATTGAACGGACTGATTAATTCAAAAGGACAAACACTGACAACATGAAAAGCATAAAATAATCAAGCCATTACATCATACATCATAAATTGATATCAAATAATCCAATGTAAATGGTTCACTTGATAAGACATCATTTACATATTTGTGTATTCGCACTAATTGTTACTCGACATCACTTATTTGAAACGTATTAATCAATTTTGCAGATAATTTGTTAGAGTTCATTTCGTGGGTATGACAAATCATTTTTTTACTGTTTCCCCTTCATAATAATTTTGTACGTGCATTTAGTCTGTAGTAGCATGAAAAAACAACAACAAGGATTGCTGAACTAAATGTTAGTCAGTAATGATGTAGTCATTAAAGAAACATCTGGCTATTAGAATTAGGGGTATGTAGTTGTACGGGCAGGCGGGAAGGCGATCAGCGTCAAATAGATCGTTTCCGCTCAATAACTTTGGCTAGGTTTTGGTTGAAATATTGTAATGAGGCTTGACCTATTTGAAGCTTATAGTAAGATCAAGGCTTCGGGGTCAATAGCGTAATTAAACTGCATACTTTGAAATTTCCAACATGGCGCACTGAGCTAAGGCACTTAACCTTTTTCAATGTCGAAATGTTGGAGAATAGCAGCGGAAGGGTAGTGGTTGTAATCCCAGTTTAGCCATCTTTTGTTATGGAAAAAGAACTGTTTAGATGCCATGGGGTCAAGTTCATGGTAACAGTTACTGAAAATAGTAAAAAACACAGTGATCGTCAATAAGGTTGTTTCTGGTACATTACTTTAGTTAGGATTGACATACTGTCAACACACTTCGTGTATAGCCAGCCTATACTGGCCATAGGTTGTATTTAGGTCACTTATACTAAAACTAGAAATACGGTTTTTGCTCAGTATCTTAGGTTGTGGTCCATCTTATTAAGACAAAGTTTGGCATTGTTTTTATGGTCATTCGGATTAAAGTGAATGTCATTGTTTCTAAAATATGAAATGTTTTCTGCTCAATGTCCTTTTTAAGTAGATCTTTTCCCACCAAACTTGGGATGTAGATAGCTTTAATCGAGAGAAAGATTGGGTTAATATTCGGGGTCATTAGGGCCGATATCAAGGTCATTTTTGCTAAAACTAGAACATATTTCCGTTTAGTATATGGGTAGGACTATTAGCACCAAACTGAATGTCTAGATAACTTTAAATGTATTGACTGGGATTGTATTTCTGTCACTTATGCTAAGGTCAATGCTACTAAAATGGAAAAACGGTCTACGCAGACACTGAAAACCTAGATTCGTGGCGGTGCCGCGTTCCTTGTCGTAATTTCTTATCATAGTTATAATGAGGTAACTGCCCACACGTGTCGTTTCAACTTTCCTTTACTGTACCTTTACGTTTTCAAGTCGTACAATATCTTACTAATTTCATGTACAAGAAATAACAAACATATATCTGTAGTCTCCATTCATCTTCCTGTCCAAAGTAATGTTCACGGCAATCTAACGTAATTCTCAATATGCTGTCTAGACAATAATAGAATAATTGCCAACAACTTTAAAATACTACCTACTACAAATATCTGGATTTTCGCATTTGACGTGTACTTTCCAGATTTTATTTTATTGACAATGTGCGAGTACGAAACACTTCCGTTATATAGCTAAATTTAGGGAGATATCTTCACAATGTTCAAATTTCCGAGAAGAGCATCCAAAACCCAGTACATTGCATTACATTGTATATAGAGACTGTCCAAAAGCATTAGCAAAAATAGCACAGGGGCTCATGACATTGTATCATTAGATTTATTTCGAAACTTAGAAACCCCTGTGGAATATGGTGGACCTGGTTGAAATTGAAAGTCGACTGCTGCAATGGTTCACGTGGAAACGTAGTTGAATTCCTTCAAATGGTGATTACAGACAGTTCTGTCCGCATCAGGTACTGAGTTGTTCTACTATATTGTAAAGAAGATATGAACTCTTGAATTGTATATACAGTGTTTATTCATGTTATCATATCGCAAGTTTAAGATGTTCCTGATCTTTCCATAGGAATAACATTTCTACACATCACACTACGTCACACAAATTGAAAAATCTATACCATGTTCCAAATAAACGCGTCAAATTAGGTTGTGATTTTGTGACGTATGTCATCCATTATACAGAATACAGTAAGTGTTTTCTTCTGCATCATGAGAGAAATAATGGCCTTTTGTTTTGTTACTTATAAAGTAAACGCACCATTTCATCATTAAAGACTTTTTAAACTGAAACCATGTAATGGGTACACGATGTATTATGTGAGATGCGATTTTCATGAATATAAAATATTGGTATTCTGTATAAAAGTGACTTCTGCAAGAATATACTTCGCAATCTTAGAAACAAAGAGCAAAATGCGACAGTTCTAAATGGATGAATTGTTGTTGAAAGCCGACATGCGACACAGGGTTCTAGCCAAGATAAGCAGCAGTTTTTAAAATGTTTTATTTAGAATAACATAATATAACTAGGCGCTTTCTAAGTTTCTTAGTTACCTTTTCATTGAAACGAACTTAACTAAAATGTTTTGGATGTATTGTGAGCCATATCGTGTTTGTGTAGTGTTGAATTTTACTGTGTTTGCAATGCTATAAATAACGGAAATAATTTGGTTTCCAGCGTATTACTATTGCAATGAAAAGGGTATTGTTTCCGCTTTCGTCATATTTACAACAAACCACTCTGCTTTGCTGGCGTCGCCTTATAACGGCTAGGCAAGTGGAGAAAAAAAGAATGATTATACTCCAATAAATAAAAAGATACAAACAGATTTCCATACTTTTATTTGTATTTTCTATTCAGATATAAAATGCACATTGTTCTATGATAATGAATGAAAAGTAAAAACTGTACCGAAAACAAAGAAACTAAATCATGATTGCATGAAATATGTATTCTATTAGAGATCACAATATGTGTACTGTTCTGCCTCATATTAGAGTTAATGGCTTTTTGCTTCGTTATTTTCAAGATAAACTTACCTTTTCACCCAAGCTTCCAGAAAAAAATATTTACAGACATGAAAATTGAAAGCATGCCATGGGATCGCAAGGGTTACGTGTGGGATGTATTATCATTAATATGATATAATAATACTGGTATTATAATTATGCTTTAAAATTGTGTATTCATTATGAATGAAAAGACTAAATTGTACTTGGAAAACAAGACAACAGAGCTGATGGTAGTGAGTGGAAGCAAAGTTGTTTCAATGTTCATGCATGAATGATAAATAAGCGGTAGCCCGGAATAATAGCAAAGATGAAGGGTTATTTTAATTGGTTGGTTGTAATTAAGGTAATGCGGTCTTTACGGACGTAGAAAGTAACGGTGTAATGTCGGTCATGTACGCGATCAAAAGTCATTAAAGTACATTTAACACAGTTCAAGAACCATTGCAATGAATTCCATGTCAGGAAACAGTAAAAGGGGGAGACTACCTTGATTGATTTAACATTTCTAATATTTTACTGTACTTTATCTTCAACTTCGCCATCTCTTGCAATCTGCAGCTGCAGGTTAACACGATCGGGAATAATCAAAATATTGTTTAACTAATTCGGAACGTGTTTTTATTATCACATCTTAAACTATTTTAGAACAAGCGTAGAATTAACAAAACATGATTTTATATGTTTGCTCGGATTCACCACACACATAATTTGCAGCCCTTTTTGTTAGTCTTCTGTGTACGTATAATTATCTTATATTAAACTGATTTCATATCATATTGTGTATTATCGAATTGTCCTGTTGTAAATTTAAAACCAAATAAAACATAACTCGTTTGGCTGAGATTAAAATGTAACTTGAACATATAATCGAGCAGCGATGACCTAATTGATAGTGCGCCGGCTCCGTAATCGGAACTTCGGTTGTTCAAGTTCCGTCAGAAGCGGGCCTTGTAACTGAAAAAATACCGGTTGGTAAACCAGCAGCAAGATAATAGTATCCACTTGCCGGATGCCTAGCATTGAAAACAGGAATCGGATTGTAATGCTGTTCAATTAATAAAGTGTCTCAAAAGTCGATCCCTTTTAGTATGGGTGACACTATGGCAAACAAATACTTTATTTAATTAGGATAAATCCAATAAATTACTGTATTCATCACCAATTTCATCATACACATAGACAGTACGTTATATCGTTCTAGAGACGAGAACGTCTTAGACAAGAGATTTAGTATTCTTGCATTACATTCCAGAAATCAATATTTTCTTTTTACTTTAATATAGCCAACTTCAAATTTGTTTATTGAAGATAATAGTTCTAATAAGTTAACAGTTAACTCAAAATACTGCTCACAAGTAAGTAAGCTGGATTACCGTGTTCACAGGTATACACTAATCCTGTTTTCACGTTCAAGTCCAATTACAGCAAGCCAAAAGCTTTACTATAATGTAATAAAAGAAGAAACTCTGAATATATACATTCACCAGAACTCAAAAAAAAAAGACTGACACTGATTTCAATCAAACAATCTTGTTTGAAAGAAACTGTGATACGATATCTTGGCTGATGATATGATATCAAATGAATCTGACCTTAGAAGAAACTCTTTGATTTAACAACTGAAAAATATAAACAGTAAATATATTTTGTTAATTATATAACTTTTACAGAGTGTGTGTTTATTTAATTTCATTAGCAGATCCAACTGAAACATATAGCTTTTTTATACTTATAATTACGGACAAATGAAAACATATTCTATAGTTTTATATACATCTGGATTTTACATACATGTGAATTTCTGTAGTCCGCCTGCTTAGCTCAATAGGGAGAGCGAAGATCTACGGATCTTGGGGTCGTGAATTAAATACACCGGCAGGGCGTATGTACTTAATGATAATTTTGTCTGAAATCATTCGGCCTAGGTTACCTATTGAATCATCAATAAAGTATAATAGTATATTTAACTCACGCATATCAATAATGGATCTAATAACTCGTTTCCCTAATTTTATTGCCCCAGAAATCGTTCTTTATACCCCAGTTACACATACGGCGCGGATAGTACATGTTCTTGAACATGCACAAAAGTTTGAGCGATCCGTAGCCATTTGAGCGTGACTTTAGTCCAACTTGGTTGAAACTTATTCATCCGTAGTTAAACGTACTAAAACGTAGTTATCCGTACTGAAACGTACCTTGCCGTATTGATCCGTAGCTGCCCGTACTTAAGCGTAGGCCCGTCCACGCTCTGGGCAATTTGCCAGGCGCAGTAAAACGTAGTTCAACGTAGTACTTATTTGCGTCCTGTATTTTTTGTTCCCCGTTTCTCACCATGTTTCCCGTACTAAAATAGAAAAAGTAGAAACTTCACAGGTCGCTCAACACGACAAAAACGAAAATGTTGCAGGCTCGGTTTGATTGAGCCTGTTCATGGACGGTAGTGGAAATGCATGCTACCGTCCACGCCCTCTAGCCCCGGGTTGAGCAGAACTCAACATTTACTAGGCGTACTGCTCTGTACATATCCGTGTCCGCCCCACCATCCCATCCGCACCGTACCTCAACGCATGGACATATCCGTATGTATGACTGTAGCTTAAGTAACCTCGAATCATTGTTCAGCATGATAAGTTGATTATATTTGCATAAAATGGACTATTTAAACACAAACGGACGTTGAGGTTCCAAGTAATTAAAATAAGTGACTTGGGGGTCCATTTTCATAATCTGTTAGATGGTATTTAAGTTGTTAACGTATCAATTGTTAAGTACTAAAACACGGAGACGATTTCGTTGAGCGGGTAGATGGTTTTCATAGACCGATTATTTAACGATTTAGACGTTCAAACTACTCGAAGTATGAAACGGGGCACAAACTTCAAGCAAAGAGTAATATTTGTACAACTGAACATTGAATTCAACGAATAAAGAAAATCTTTTCCAATAAAATTATAAAAGGGGGCGAATTGTAAAGAAGAAAGATCAATTTTAAAGTATATTGTCCGTAGTATATAAAATTCCGCTCTTTTTCATTTATCATATACTCCGCATTAGCTTGTTATTGAGTACTTTATTCTTTCTTCCGATATTTTTGTACAAACACTGCAAAATGATATCTGTATCTCATCTACAGATTTAGGCCATTGTCACCTAGCATCGAAGTAACGATTTAATACTAGAAGAAGAGAAAAGAGAAAAAGATTCGTTATAACTTTGTATACTTATGTTTTCAGTGTCTTTTTACTAATCTTAATATTTTCGGTTGCAGAAGAACATTTACCAGCTCTTAGAGCTACAAAGCTTATGTAACAATGCTTCAGGTATAGTTGAAGATACTGATGAAGCTTTGCTTTATTGTTTTCAAAAAGACTCCAGATAACTTCTTTTACTTTTGTGTTTGAATAGATTATAAATTCAAAAAGCAGATATATTTCCTTTGCCAGAACGGAAACTGATACCATATGTTTGTAAAATTGTAATATGTCTATCTCTAAATTGTTATTGTATGGTTTCTTTATGGACCACAATAAGCACACTATTCGATAAAATGAATCATGACATGTACCATTTTCGAACATGAACGCGCAAAATCTACAAAAGATAAATCATGAAATATTAAACATTCGATTAAATAAGCCATGATTGCATGCAATATACGACAAAAGAAAGTAGAAAAATGTCATGATACAAGCAATATAAGCTAAAATGATCGCGTGAAATCGGAGACAAATAATCATGATTTCGCGAAATACAGACCTCATCAGATAGAATGCAATGCTGCTTCATATTAACGTTAATGACTTTTTGTTTAGTTAGTATGGAAGTAGGTCAACCTTCTCAGCCTAACTACCAGAACAATATATTTATAGATATGACAATGGAAGACATACGTATGAGACTTGAATTTCGGGAATATATAATATTGTTATTTGTAAGAAGGTGAATTTATTTTGCTGGAAAAAGACTTTTACAAAAAGGTAAAAATTGAAGATGATTCTATACACATGTTGCATCAACATTAATGATAAAACAAGATGAGTAAACATAGCAAAGTTAAACACTTTGAAAATGCATTTTATAAAGTCTTTTACATATCTAATTTAATTTGAGAAAATAACGAGAAGTGTAAGTCGTGTATGTAAATACCATTATATAGAACTTGATATCTCACGAGAATTGAACAATAATTAATTCATTCATTTATCAAAACATCCTACTGTTATTACTCTGCAAGTGCGGCATCTTCTGTACTGTGTATGATAACACCTGCTGAGAAAGTGAAACTGTAACATGTCAGTCTAGTTTGCTTTCTTGGTGTTTCGGCAATTACTTATCCAGAGTCTCATAAATTTCGCTTCAGCAGCTGAAACGATTTTGCACGGGATAAGCTGTTATATGGTATGTTTTAGAAATTCTTGGATAATGATTTTGGAAGAAGAGACTACAATAATTTATTGGCGCTAAACTTTGTAGATTAATGAGAATAATCAATTGTTGGATATTATTAAGATATTAGGTGCGAGTAGCTCAAATGTTATAGATATTGTTCACATGTGCAAACATAGTCTACATATGATGTTGAAAACAAATAGTGAATACGAAGAGAACTTCAATTATTACAAATAATATCATGAGGCGTAACTATAACTGAAAACTTTTTATTTGCTATCTTATCACTTGAAACGTTCCTCGGCGAAATATTTAATATCAATAATTAATTAATATGTAGATTCAGAAATATTCAAAGGAGTCAGCGATTATGTACAAAATGTAACATGCATCAGATTGAAAATAAATACTATTTTTATTGGTTTGTCCATTTCATTCTGATTTAAGAAACATTATTTTCCAAAAAATTATTGCATGTGGCCATTAGAATCAGCTCTATGCATATTGAACAATTGGAAAATCTTCCATCACATTGTCTCAATATTTTCATATCGCAGAGACACTCTATTTTTATGCTTTCGTAAACTTTACAGAAAAATCCTAATGACCTTACGGTCTAAACGACACGGTCTTGTGCAAATGTACAAAAACAGAATGTAAAATATTCACAATTACATGATAAAACTCGAAATGAAAGGAAAGTCATCTTAGAGATGATTTTGAATTTGAAATCATACAATGGTATACATTTGTATAGTTTAGTTAATTCACATTGCGCATTTATGTTGCATATGCACATTCTAGCGTACACGTGTAGTGTAAACGACAAGTGGCATTCATTTCCAGATCAGCAAATGGGAAAAAATGTTTTCTAGACCGGAACTACATTAGGGAAGGTCATCCAAGTTTTTCTGTAACGTTGATGAAAATATAGGCTATAATATGCGGAGTGTCTCTGCAATAAGAAATACTAAGGCGATTTGACCGGTGCACGACGGAAGATAAATTACCACTTGTTCGATATGCACAGTACCCATTTACCGAACTGCGCCTTGTAGGTGAAAAATGCACAATTGAAATTTGGTTTGAGCATTTTCCCGTTCATGACCATGGTTCTTACTGTATACCTTTGGGTAGGGTAGAAAATATACAGTGGCATTTTCTTTCTGGTCTGGTGCCAGTGTGAAGAACGTTATTTGTTTTCTGTATTTCTATAATGCTAAATATTTATATGACTGATTTTAATTCAACCTATAACATAATATATGACTTGTACTTTTCTGTGACATGTGTTTGTTTTTGCTTAATAAACTTTGATTTTGACTATATTTGAATATTACAGCAATATTGTAATTAATTATTGTAGTTAATGCCTTAATATATATAAAAATATTAGCTTTCAGACATCCCTAACACACTAATTGCATATGGAGACATGTTTGCCATTGGTTTACATAAGGACAAAATGTTGTTGTCTAGGGATTTTATCTTTGTATTGTTAAATGCTGTCTTATGATTTGCATTGTTAAAAGATTTAGTTTTTTTTGCCTAGCGAACAATACAAGCCAGACAAACTTGTTTACAGTTACCATTTTCTTTGGTCTTATATTTCTTTGTAGAATATATATTTTTATAATATGCAAGCGCTCGACACATTGTGGTATAAACTGTTCTATGACAAACCGTCTGCTATAAAGAATGATGTTTATCATGCTCCTCTTATATTTACGAAAAAAGCAGTTATTGTTAAAGCACTCGCCGAATTTAAGACTATTTTCTCAGGCATCTCCTATGAAGTGTCAATTTCATTGCACTAAATTACATTCTTACAGAGTTACTAGGGGGCATGGGAGAGTTGCACTTTCCATTTCTTCATAAACAGACTCAGTCAAACACAGTTCGCTTTTTGTTTACATAGTTGCGTGTCCCATATCCTAACAACATAATAATTTTCAAGATTTGTTTTCATATTCACTTCCCTTAAAATAAGCGAACAAATTCATAGAGCGATCGATGTAATATCGGAAATATTTGCATAATCAAGATTCAAAGGGAAGCACGAAACAACCAAACAAATTAAAAGGAGATTCTGTTTGACGAGAAGTTATGAAATGCGCAACACCCGTCACGTGCCCTATCATCGGCGAAAGCGGATTTCTATTTTCAGTAACATTGAACGGACTGATTGATTCAAAAGGACAAACACTGATAACATCAGAAGCATAAAATAATCAAACCATTACATCATAAATTGATATCAAATAATCCGATGTAAATTATTTACTTTATAAGCCATCATTTACATATTTGTGTATTCGCACTAATTGTTACTCGGCATCACTTATTTGAAACGTAATTTTGTAGATACTTTGTTAGGATAGAGTTCATTTCGTATGTATGACATCTTTTTTTTTACTGTTTCCACTTCATTATAATTTTGTACATGCATTTAGTCTGTAGTAGCATGAAAGAAAAACAACAGCAAGGATTGCTGAAATAAATGTTAGTCAGTAATGAAACAGTGTGTAGTTATTGAAGAAACATCTGATTATTAGGATTATTAGGGGTATGTCGTTGTACGGACGGGCGGGAATGCGGGCGGCGTCAAATAGATCGTTTCCGCTCAATAACTTTGGTTAGGTTTTGGTTGAAATATTGTAATGAAGCATGACCTATATGGAGTTTATAGTTAGATCAAGGTGGGGATTGCGTTAAGGTCATTTTTACTACAAATTGGTAAACCGTTTAAGTCCAGTAACTTTAGTATGGATCGAGGTATTGAAATTTGTCAGGATATGAGTTGTAAGAGCAGGGAAGTGCCTACGCCTTAAGTATCTTGAACAATGAAATGGCTCCAATCGCTAAGGTGACTATGTCTTAGACTAGCTGACAAACGATGTAGAATGTCCTTTGTTATAACATATAGCTGGTGAGACATATATATCTCGTAAGTTCGTATTTTGTTGTTATTTTGACAGTTAGGTTGGCTTCCGCTTTGAAAATAAAATTTAACGGATACTGATGTAACATCGTAATCATCACATAATGTTGAGTGTTAAAGACAAGGAGAAACAGTAAACACAAGGTCAAAATGACGGAAGAAAATCACGTGTGAAAGAATATACAACTTAAGACAACATACACAATTAGGTGTGAAGTTACGAAGCAATTAAACTAGTATGACCGAAGAAGAAAGATAATGAGAGGATTATGTTTATTCATTGTTGCAGGTCATTTTATTTAACACGGTCATGCCAAACAGACACAAAAATTGCGTGAATCTATATTTTGGAAAAATTCTTATCTGTGCATTGTAACGGTATAATAATTTTTATTAATCACGCCTTTTTCAAGTCCCATCAGCTCAAGCTCCTAAAGGCTGAAGATGATATACTTGACTGGTCTTTTTGTTGAATTTCCCGTCAGACAAAGTCTTTGAACCAATACATAGGAGTTCTATCGCATAGATGTTCAGCCTATGCCCTCTTAATTGAAGCTGTAACTCGATAAAATAAGCATTGACTCCTGGATGCTCAGCGCCTATATATATATATATAATATAACATATAGCATTCAACTACCATATACGTATTATGAAATCTCTGTTATCCATCTACCTATTTATACCCTAGCAGAAGTGTGCTTTGATTGGTGCTATTTATAGAACTTGTTTCTGATTGGTCAAAATTAGTACATAGTATTTTACAACGGGTACTTGCTTTAACACAAAGTTGGTTCCCTTTTACTATTGATTATAACATATTATGTGATGCTGGGATCCAGCTATTACTGTAATTAATCCAAATCGTTCATAAATGATCCAAATTCTATTATTTACAAGTTATTCAACTATAATTATAAAAAAGCGCAAGAGTCACAAGCACTATTAGTGCTTATTTGATATATTAGTAATATACTAAATATACAAATTACTCTGACAAAATTTAACTTGACCTAAAGGTAATTTATTGACAAGCTATGGCTGGGATTGTTTATGGGGTCATCGGGGTTAGTATTGTTATTAAACTGCATACTTTGAAATTTCCACCTTGTTGCAATAGGCTAGGGCACTCAACCATTTTTAATGTAGAAATGTTGAAGGATAGCGCCATACTGGCCATAGAATGTATTTATGTCACTTATACTAAAATAAGAATACGGTTTCTGCTCAGTCTTAAGTTTTGGTATATCCTATCGAGAGAAAGCTTAGTATCGTATTTTTGGTCCCTCGGATGAAGATGAATGTTATTGTTTAAAAAACAGTTTCAGCTCAGTGTCCGTTTTGAGTAGATCTTTTCCAACCATATATACTTGGGATGTAGACAGCTTTCATCTAAAGAAAGGTGGGTTACTATATGGTGTCCCAAGGGTCGATTCAAGTCACTGTTGCTAAAATAAAAAACAATCCGCTATATGTATGTTGTAGAACTTATTGCACAAAATGAAATGATTTATTGAGCCAAAGATTGGATTGTATTTCTGTTCTTATGCCAAGGTCACTGCTACTAAAATGGAAAAACGGTCACCGCAGACATTGAAAACCTTGTTTTGCTGCTGCGCTTCTTTTTGTCGTAATTTTTATCATGGTTATACTGAGGTAACTGCCTACACGTGTCGTTCCTCCTTTCCTTTACTCTACCTTTACAAAGTCTTATTCAAGTTGTACAATATGTTAGATTATTCCATATACAAGGAATATAAAAATAATCTTATATCTGTAGCCTCCATTCATATCCCTGTCCAACTTTTAGGCAGTATCGCAACAGAATCGCGTAATGTCAATATGCCGTCGAGACAATAGTACAATGTTTGCCAACAATATTAAAATACTACCTACTACAAATATCCGGATTTTCTCAGTTGACGTGACGTGACAATGTGAAGTCGCGAGCAAATTAGTTAAATACCTAATTTTAGGGGATATCTTCGCAATTTTAGCATGGCATAACAGTATATTGCATTACGTGTTATAGAGAAACTTCCCAACTTACCAAAAATGCGCAGGCTCATGACATTGTAATATTAATTATTTATAGAAACTAACAAAACCCTTTGGAATTGGCGGACATGTTGAATTTGAAATTAGACTGCAAGCACATAGTTACGCGGAACAGTAATGAAATTTTCCCAAAAATTTTTTATAGACAGTTTACTGGATTTTCTATATATGAAGAATGATATTATGAACTTGAATTTACATGCAGTGTTTATGATGATTCATATCGCAAATTTAAGACGTTCTGATATTTCATAGAAACAAACATTCCCAACACAAACTACGTCACACGAATAATTATTTAAGCACTACATCTTGGACGGGTTACAAGGGGAAAATTACACTAGCTGCTAGCCTTGTCACGTGCCTGACGGGCAGTTTCAGTTAATATAGCAACGTTAAATTGTAGAAGCGGAAAATTATCAATAATAATATGACATTACAACGAAGTTTTACAAGAAATTATAAGTTGCCCACACCATCCACCCTCCATTCGATTTCTGTTTAATTGGTCAAAACTGTTAGGATGCCTCTCAAAATATAATAAGATTTTCTAAATCTTGCTAATATTTCTATTTCTAATAAATATTATAATGTTATACAAAATGTATTACTAGACTATTTAGATATTTAATACCTGAGCCATTCTTTTATTCTTTTTATCTTTCTGCTTGTTGATCAATTTCTCTGAAGCTACTGCTTCTATCAATATCCAGATTTAATCTACCACCGTTGTTTACAAATAGCCCTATTTGTATCTACATATAGATGACGTTTATAAACAAGTCTGGTTTTCCCGTTATTTTTACATATCCACTAACCAGTGCCACTTCCTGTCCTATTTTGGCGTTCATGTGCATTTGGAATATAATAATGTTAAATCTAACATTACTAAGTAATTACAAAATGTTTAAAAAGAAATTACATGGACTAATATGAACAATGTAACATTACGTTAGATACATAGATATTTACATAAATTATCATGCTTATAGACGTTATTTTGCCACTATAAATGTCAGCGGTTGTTTGTCAAAATGGGTAAGGTAAACCGGCATAGCAATACTTCTTTTGTAATCATTGCTGCCGTACTTGTTTTTAATAGTTTCAGAAATGTTCAAACTCTCGTCATAGCTCAGCTATGGACTTGTTATGGCAGACTTGACTGGAGAAGATTTGTAAATGTACAGGGAATCTCCTGAAACTGGCTAAAGACTTTTAGAACTTTTTAAAGCAGCTATGTGTGTTATCGTTTTAACAGCCAATGCAAGACTTTGTCGAACTTCTGACATTTACAAAGTGTGCATTTGTTCTAAGGGCATTGTCGTATTAATTGGAAACATAGTGGTATTAATTGCAAAGTTAAGCAATACTCATTAGTAAGGTTGACATAAGACTTTGTGATCTGTTCTTTCTTAGTTTCTTAGTTTCTTCTTCATTTGAAACGATGCCCGAATAAATGTATGCTTTTTTAACTTAGCTTAAATTTCTTTGATGTATTGTTAGCCATATCGCTTTTTTGTGTAGTGTTTAATTTTGAATTTTACTGTTTTGTAAAGCTAAGTATAACGGAAATAATTTGGTTTGTAGCATATTACTATTACTAGGGTAATGCTTCAGATTTCATCATATTTACAACAGGGCTGTCTGCTTTGCTGGCGTCGCCCTATAACGGCTGGACGAGTAGAGATAAACAGAATGATTATACTCCAATGAATAAAAAAATACAAACAGATTTCCATATTTTTTATTTCTATTTTCTATTCAGATATGAAATGCACATTGTCCCGTAATAGTGAACGATGCCGTAAAATCTGTACCGAAGAAAAAAAGAAACTAAATCATGATTGCATGAAATATGTATTCTATTAGAGATCAAAATAGGTGTACTGTTCTGCATCATAATAGAATTAATGGCTTTTTGTTTTGTTAGTTTCGAGATAAACTTACCTTTTCACCCTGATTTCCAGAAAAAAATATTTACAGACGTGAAAATTGAAAGCATGCCATGGGATCGCAAAGGTTACGTGTGGAATGTATTATCATTAATATGATATGTTATAACTATGCTTTAAAATGGTGAATTCATTATGAATGAAATGACTAAGTTGTACTTCAAGAACAAGAGAACAGAGCTGATGGTAGTGAGCGGGAGCATTGTTGTTTCAACGTTCATGCATGAATGACAAAGAAGCGGTAGTCCGAAATAACAGCAAAGAGGAGGGGTTGTTTTAATTGATTGGTTGTAATTAAGGTAATGCGGTCTTCTCGGACATAGAAAATAACGGTGTAATATCGGTCATGTTAGTGATCAAAAAATCATTTTCAAATAAATTTAAAACGGTTCAAGAATTATTACAGCTAATTATATGCCAGGAAACAGTAAGAGGGTAGAGATTGACTTGATTATTTAACTTTTCTAATATTTTACTGTACTTATCTTCAACTCCGCCACCTCTTGCAATCTGCAGCTGCAGGGTAACACGAGCGGGAATAATCTAAATATTGTTCAACTAATTCGAAACGTGTTTATATTATCACATTAAACTATTTTAGAACAGAACATAAGATAGCAACACAACTTGATTTTATAAGTTCGTTCGAATTCGCCACAGAAATAACTGGCACGCTCTCTCTCTCTCTCTCTCTCTCTCCCTCTCTCTCTCTCTCTCTCTGTAATTGATATTTCGGTAATTATCGATAGGCAGTAATATGATTCGGAAAAGACTGGATATGCAGTCATATCTGTATAAGGAAACACTTTACCAATGGATTTCTTGAGACGATGTCCTCCCAATTGTTTTGCGAGAATTTTTTAAAGGATATAAGAATATTGATAGAAATATAGATATTAGACGAATGCAATCCCTTTTGTTAGTCTTCTATGTACATATAAATATCTTATTTTAACCAGATTACATATCATATTGTATATTATCGAATTGTCCTATTGTAAATATAAAACCAAATAAAACAAAACTCGTTTGGCTGAGATTAAAATGTAACTTGAACATATAATCGAGCAGCGATGACCTAATTGATAATGCGCCGGCTCCGTAATCGGAACTTCGGTGGTTCGAGTCCCGTCAGAAGCGGGCCTTGTTACTGAAAAAATACCGGTTGGTAAACCGCAATATAATAATATCCACCTGCATGATACCAGGCATCAAAAAATAGGAATCGGATACTAATGCTGTACAATTAATGTAGGGGTCTCAAAAGCTGTTCCCTTTTAGTAGAGGTGACTCTATGATAAACAAATACTTTTCTTTACTTTACATTTATTTACTAACAACTAGGACAAGGCCAATAAATTACTGTATTCATCAACAGTTTCATCATACACATAGACAGTACGTTATATCGTTCTAGTGACGAGAGCGTCTTAGACAAGAGATTTAGTATTCTTGCCTTATATTCCGGATATCAATATTTTCTTTTTACTTTAATATAGCCGACTACTTATTTCTTTATTGAAGACAATAATGTTTAAAAGTTAACAGTTAACACAAAGTAATGCTTACAAATAAGTAAGCTGGATTACCATGTTCACAGGTATACACTAAACCTGTTTTCCCGTTCAAGACCAATTACAGCAAGACGAAAAGCTCTACTATAATGTAATTAAAGAAGAAACTCTTAATAAATACATTCACCAGAACTAAAAAAAAAGAAAGACTGACACTGATTTCAATCAAAACAGTCGTGTCTGAAAGAAAATGCGATACGGTATCTTGGCTGATGATATGATATCAAATGATTGATCTGACCTTAGAAGAAACCATTTGATTTCACAATTGAAAAGAAAACAACAACAGTAAATATATTTTGATAATAATATATACTGTTACAGAGTGTTTGTTTATTAAATATAAATTCACTAGATCTAACTGAAACATATTGTTTTTATAGAAACTACAATTACGGACCAATGAAAGCACATTTTATAGTTTTATATACATTGAATTTTATATACATTTGAATTTTTGTAGCCCGCCCGCTTAGCCCAATAGGGAGACCGAAGATCTACGGATCTTGAGGTTGTGAATTCAATACTCGGGCAGGGCTTATGTACTCCATGATGATTGTGTCTGAAATCAATCGGCCTTGACCCGCCCGTTTAGCTCAGTAGGTAGAGCGTCGGTCTACGGATCGCGGGGTCGTGAGTTCGATCCTCGGGCTGGGCGTATGTTCTCCGTGACTATTTGATAAACGACATTGTGTCTGAAATCATTAGTCCTCCACCTCTGATTCATGTGGGGAAGTTGGCAGTTATTAGCGGAGAACAGGTTTGTACTGGTACAGAATCTAGGAACACTGGTTAGGTTAACTGCCTGCCGTTACATGACTGGAATACTGTTGAAAAACGGCGTTAAACCAAAAAAAAAAAAAAAAAAATACAAAGAGTAAGTTTTAGAAATGTTGTTCCTAAATATTTATGAACAGATGATATGGTCTATGCGAATTTTCATTTTGTGAATAAAGGCTCAACGACCAACAGAAAATTGGTGTTAGCGTGTAAAAGTTTTCATAGAAAAGCTACTTATCTCATTTTTAAAACATGTTTGGTTAATATTTGTACTCCAGCTTGTCTGCCTAAATGTATATTACTGATACATCCGACAGGAATTATTTGAGACGTTCTGTCGCGCAGCATGAATCCCAAAATAATATCAATTCATAACCATAACGTCGTTGTTTCTGTCAAACACCATTAATTATTCAAACAAGCAGTCCGTCGTTTAATAGCCTTCAAATACTGCAGTATCTCCTATATACCGAAATACGGAGCTAAGAAATCGGCCACAAGACTGCCTAGATTTAAAAAGAAATGAAAAAATCAAGACGGAATAGCCATGCATCAAACCATCATTTCTTAAGGCACAGGACAGTGAAATAAAATTTATCTCTATCAGACGAAAAAGTACCTTCTGCTTACTCTTCTTTGAAGTTTCGCTTTTTCAGTCAGGCGACAATAAATTGCTTAATTCACACATGGACTTTAGAAAATAAATTGCGCATAATAAAGCTCTGAAATATTCAGATGTTTTGTTAGAAGGAAACAATGGGTAGAAATATTTTACTAACCTATGCGTTAAGGTAAAACTCCTTGTGTGAAATATTTTACTGCGAAAAACGATACTAAAAGAGGTAGTAACAAGGGAATCAGGCGCAGACAGGACAATGATTTAAGATGTTTTATAATATCATTACGTCAAATTAATCGTCACATGTGATCAAAAGTATTTCCTTCACATTTAAATATAAAATTTGTATTTCCTACAATCGTTTTCATGACAAAAATCTGGGAAGGTCTGGTTCACATCGTCCCAAGGATAGTGACCTTTAGAGTTTAAACCTGTCTATACGCTCAGCGAACTCCTTGGTGCCCCTTGCTTTTCAATTTTGATTAGTAAAAATAGTAAAAAACAATTAATTCTCATGTTTTTTAATAACATATTATATGTCAGTAACTTAGTTTCAAAGCCTTCTTAAAATATTATATAGCAATACTTTCCTGATATCTAATTTGTTCTTCGTTTTTGTTGTCGCACGATCTGGATATCAGTGCCTTTAACGAAGAAACTAACATAAACCTCAGACTTGCTATAGTTAGCACTAAGAAGTCTTGAATCGGTTTTACTAGCTTACGTCTTATCAAAGTAGACACTACTGAAGACTACGTCTAATATATTCACTAACTTGAAATGGATTAGGTTTTCATTTGTCAAGGAGCAAACAAATACTAAGTTTCCCTTGGTTATTACAAAAAAATACACGTACAAAGACCCGGAAAATAATATTTTTTGATAGCGTATAATAGGTATTTTTTTAACTAAACGACAGATTTATACAACAGTCTTGCTTACTGGACGAAAGTGTTCAGTTTTTTTTCACTGTGTCTTGTGCAATACTGAGTGAAATGGCAAAGCGTTTTATTGCCCGAATAACACTGTTTACAGATTTAAGGTATGTGTCTGTCTGCATATTGAGCAAGTATACTGAATGTCTCGTGAATACAATAGAATATTCCGTTTAAATACTAATTTTAAGGGACTGCGTATGGTCGTATTATACTGCATGTTACATTGATAGGTGTGGTTTTCGGGTACTATCGAATTAAGTCTGCCAGGTAGAGAAGGAGTTCTGATAACTATCTTTTCTCTTGTGAATAACAAATTACAACCATTTTCATGCAAGATTTTTGTATTCGGTATCGTATGTTTTTCAGCTGTGGAAAGGAACCACAACGAAAGCAGGTAAACCGTGTTTGGTTGATTTACGGAACAATGGTTTTGTTTACATACACTTTTTTAAAAAGATATTTCTTGTTTGATGTATTCGTGTTGAAGTAAACTTACCCTTTCACCCTGACGTCCAGAACTAAATATTTATAGACATGCAAATTGATAGCATGCCATGGGTGCCCGAAGGTTACGTTTGGAATGCGAGTGTCGTGTTTATAAAGATATTGCTGTTCCTTGAAATAGCATATTCGTTCTACATGGAAAGAACTCTCACTTGTTCTCGAAAAACAATATATAATGCTCTGATGATACTTAATGTGCGCATTACTATTTCAACAGATAGGAATAACAGGGCGGAGGAATGATATTTCAGCTAAGAGGAAATGATGTTATAACATTCATTTATTACAGTAGCTGCACAAACTTCCCGATACTTGGAATTTCCTGGTCCTTTCAGATCATGTAGTCCAATCAGTTTTACTATTAAAAGTCTCACTTAAGACTTGGGTTGTGACAGATGTTGCACATTACATTACCTCTATCTAAAAACTCAATCAAACTGAGCGTGCTGTTATTTTGCTTGGTTTCCGTTATTTCTTACTGATTTTATTAATAACCTCGTTTGCATAGCTCAGGTACTTAAATTCCCTCATTAGATTATTGTTTTACTTGTATATAGTAAATATTCATCCAATTGTCGATGTCATGTGACAGTCTGAAGGGGAGCTTGCCTTTACCACTAGGTAGTGCAGATAATTCTTAATCATATCTACAGTTATATTTCTATCATTCTACAGTAATGTACTTGCAACTCAGGCATTTCTTTCAAACCACATTGTAACACGAGCAAGAATTATCTACATGTTATTTTACAATTATATTAATTTCATTTCTTGCTATTTTCCATAAATAGAAAGAAAATTTATATTAGCTAATTCTTATTTTGAGTGTAGTATCTGTGTAACACTGTGTAATGTTCTACTGTCTCCATTTTTCAAATCAACTTTGGTGTAAAATTTTTCTGAATTGTGAGGTCATCTGTATTAATTTTACAATGATCTGCAAATTTGAAGTACTTGTTGTACAACTTGAGAAGCGTTTTAAGTTTTATAGGCATTTCTGGAACGATTTTGTTTGAAATTTAAAAGTACATCCCCAGAAACAGTGTGGCATTAAAATGACATATCTGTAGATGAATATCAATTTTTAACTCATAGCAAAGTATATGAAAAAGTCATAAATCAAATGCTGGTTTCAGTTTATATTTTATGACTATGATAAAAATTTGATTTCTTTCGATTTCTAAACACATTACTATTACATGACTAAGTATAAAGAATTTTTCTAAAGCTGTCTTTAGCTCCCAGAACCATGATGATGTTACACTGTATTTACAATCACGTATCAATGACATCACTTTCTAGATTTTAAGCGTTTAACATACGTCTGCAGGCTTGCCCCTTTTAAAACATTCTCGAGATATATGCCAAGTCGATAATTTAACGATGATATTGGAATCTCCTCTGTTATTCAAAATTTTGATATCCTCTCGTATACCGAAAGAGGTAGATTAAGAAATGTTGTTAGATAAAATGGAAAATATGAGGTACCGCCTCGGAATGGCCAGTTGCGAAAGTTTTAATCGGTTAATTTTGCATAAATTCTTGTCCCAGAACAAAATAAAACAAAAAGAACGAAGTGCATTATCACTTTTTTAAAATCACAAAATATTGACCTGACAGACCCATAATTATCTTATTATATTGGAATCTCTAAGTTTGGTCATATTATGAACAGAAGTTTTTGTTTCTAAACTCCCTTGAAAAGTGCGAAATCAACAAAGCAAAAATGTCCGAGGCAGGAATCGAACCCGGACCGCCTCGGGAATAAAAACATTCCTCATTCGCACTCAACGACCTTTACTTTAAAGCTTTAATCCTCCAGTATCCCGTTACAAACGCGTTAAATTTTGAATCGAAACCAAATAGAAAAAAAACGAACTAATTTTCGTGTGTTTCTATAACATATTTTCTTTCAGTAACTTAGTTTCAAAGCCTTCTTAAGAAATATAGCAATCCTGTCCTATATGTCTTGTTGTTGTTGTCCTACAGTCAGGAGGTTAGTGCCATTAACGTAAGAAACCAACAAAGACCTCAGAGTTGTTAAAGTTTACACTCAGTAGTGATCGAACTGAGTGCTCGATATCGCCTAAAACGAAACGTATTAAAACGTTTTGCTATATCCTGGGAAAGTTTTATCGGTCATTGTGACATATCTCTTAATTACAGAAGAGCATTAGTGCCATGTGCGTTTTTTATTAACTGGAAATTTCGACTTACGTAACTCGAATTTTCGAGTTAGTAACCCGGAATTTCGAGTTAATAAGTCGAATTTTCGAGTTAGTAACCTGAAATTTCGAGTTAATAAGTCGAAATTTCGAGTTACTACCTTGACCTTTTATCCACAAAATTTGAATGTCTGTCCGTCTGTCAAAGGCCAAAAATGTAATGGTCGACTTTTGACTCTTCGAAGTGGAATCATTTATCTACACATCCACATATTGTACCGAACATGTAGGGACTTGAACATATACTACCGTACATCAATGTATGACCTACCATAGCCTCTAGAGCTACTCTAGATTTCAAACTGTATCGAGGATATATACCCCCATTTGCATGTATAGTATGTTCATGTGGTAGGGGCTCGAACTAGGTCGGAAACCTTCCAGATATGGTCAAAATAGTTTGAATACTTCGCGGTCTCCTTCTTTGACCTCTCCTCAAAATCTAAATTTGTCCAGGTACCCAATCTTGGTCATAACTATACTTTCATTTAGGGTATTTCTATATTTCATTGACATATGGGCTCAAACTAGGTCGAAAACCTTCCAAACTTAAACATAGTTTAGGCATCTGAGGTCTTCCTCCAACATAAAAGCTGGGAAGTCGCCATATGACCTATAACTGTGTCGGTGCGACGTTAAACCCAACAAAATCAGTCAATAAATAACATGGTCTAAATAGTGATATTTTCTATGAGCAAACCCTGTAGAGCTTCCCAATGGATACACCAGGTACCTAATCTTGGCCAGGACCTATACATCAACTTAAACTATTGTAGTTATTAACTCGAAATTTCGAGTTAGTAACTCGAAATTTTCGACTTAGTAACTCGACATTTCAAGATATGTAACTCGAAATTTCGAGATACTAACTCGAAATTTCGACTTAGTAACTCGAAATTATTTCGAGATAAGTAACTCGAAATTTCGAGATAAGTAACTCGAAATTTCAACTTAAAATCGCTTAAAAATATTCTTTATTAGCAATTGTCCAGAGATAAGTCAAAATCAACTTTACAACGATGGAAGATAAGTATATTCAAAGCATATTATGGAATCTTATGATTATCGTAAAGTGGAGGCAACCACATATTACGACATTACGGCTTTTTACTTCTTTGCTTCAGTGCATGTCTACCAATATATATTAATTTTGTGTTTTAGTTGCCTATTGCTATGGCAATAAAACTCTCTAACTTCGTTCAGATTCTTTACATCATTTTGATTATTTTGGTTGAATGCATTGCAGTAATTGAATCTCTTGCGCAGTCTAGGGTAATTATCATCTATAATGCTATATACATTTTTTTTGCATGTTGGTAATAATAAAAAAAGGAAAAGGAAATGTTAAATTCTTGAAGCACTGAGCACATCAAACAGACCGGATATCGCGAAGTAGGCAAATCATATAAAATTATAGAAGACGGGTTGCTTCAACTATCTTTCGAAAAATACATTTTAATTATATGAAATATATAAAAATGGGGATGGGTTAAAAAAAAGGAGGAAGGGGAAGCTAAAAGGAGAGAGGCATAACAAGGTGGCTAAGGGGGAGAAACATCCCCTACATACAGGAGAGTATACATTAACATAATTATGAAACGAAATTGGAAATAGGGACATGGCCTGGGAACGGTCAATAACTTATAAAAAGGTAACCGGGGATTTTAACGTGTTTGTGGCACACTAACTCTATTTGTAGACAGTCTAAAAAGTGTAAATACTTCCCCGCTAAGGTAAGCTCTAACATTAGAGACAAAATACCAATGTATAAAGTAAAGATATAAACACGGTTATCCGAAGATCTACTCAATAACTTTACTGAAGCGCTCGACTAAGGAAGCGACTAAGGAAGTTGCAAGACAAAAATCTGCTTCCTCCGCATGTTGTTGTAAGCATTATAGAGTCTTACACTTCAGTAGTCATTGCACTATCTAACGGCGTAGAGGAGACAATCACCAAATATGCACTTTACGTTTTTTAAGTGTGACCTCTTTTGATAGTTTCTACCATTTATTACAAATATTTTATTACAATAAGCATAATTTGTAATTTTCCATACATTCCCAGAGTGTATGTAATGTGTGAGACCAAGTTTAAGACGTGTTTTAAGGTTTATGTTGTATTTCTTTACAAGTGTGGACTACCAGTAGTAAATTCAGTACAAGGCTTCCCTAGTTTGTAATAGCAGTAACTATATTGTAACAATTTTTTTTTGTGTTATAAAGATTTTTATAATTATAGTTTTCTAACTTTGAGCAAGTCCTTGCAAACCAAATAAGTTGTGATATAGAAATTACGTGATGTTGCTCAAGAGACGAAAATCTCCGTCCAAGTGGGGAAAATTGACAATTTCAAAGTTGAAATCATCTATTTTATCACACCACAAACCAAAAAATCCGAAAACAACATAAAATATTTAAGTATTTGGAATACTTCACCTTATCATCTCGGAGTTTCCGTTGTTTTTTTTTTCCTGTTATCATTTACACACAGGCGAGTATCTTCCGTGTATAAGTACAAAATATTGCTTTTAACCTCATTGAAAGCACTATTCATCTTTCTGTCAAGAAGCGATAATTTATAAAGGTAGAAGATGAGAATGATACAGACAAGGTTCTATTGTAATGATAAACTCACGAAGACTTCCGTTTTCTATTTGTCAAAGTTATAAACGGCTAATAAATTATGACACGGAGGGACACCTGGGGTCTTCCTCCACCATTAAAGCTGGAAAGTCGCCATATGACCTATAATTATGTCGGTGCGACGTAAAACCCAACAAAATACATAAATAAAGATAAATTATGCGTTTTCAATAGTTATGTTCGCCTACAAAAACAATTACTACTTTTGAATGAGTTGTTTTTGCATTTTTCAAGACCGGACTAGTTTTTAATGCGTCAGTTGTATTTACATGGCTGCCCACCCAGATCTCAAATATGACAAAAGAAATATTAAATTTTGGTTGGTATACATGCGGCTTTATCTGTTTGATTTACTTCCTGAATTAACAAACAAAAATCAAGGACAAATGTCATAGTTATAAGAACAAAGCAACCTCAAACCAAAACTCTGCAGCAGTGAAGTCACTTTATCCGGTCTGAAAATCAGCTAGGATTATAGGCTAATGCAAAAAAAAAAAAAAAAAAAAAAAAAGAGAAGACTCAGTGTGAACACTCGATATTGCATCAGCACAAAATAATTCTTGTTAGATATTAGTATATAAGACGCGAATGATGTGGTGGTTTAAAAACGTATCTACAAAGTAAGCTGATCCTATCGTATCAGTTTATATCTAATACTAGTGTTCTTATGTTTTGCCTATATTTTGTATGTACTTCTATGTATTTTGACAACTCAACAAAGAAGCACCCACTTTTACTCATCGTACGTCTCCGATTTTACAATATTTGATTTATTATACAAATGATTGTAACAAATATTGAAAGGGTAAATACATGTAACAAATATTGTAAGCATAATTTACTGAAACAGATATTGGAAACATAAATACCTGTAACAGAAACTTGAAGAATAAAACCTGTGACAGACACTGGAAGCATAAATACCTGTAACAAATATTGGAAACACAAATATCTGTAACACATGTTGGAAGCATAAACACCTGTAACAAATATTGGAAACACAAATATCTGTAACACATGTTAGAAGCATAAATACATGAAACAAATATTTGAAACACAAATATCTGTAACACATGTTGGAAGCATAAATACCTGTAACACATCTTAGAACCATAAATACCTATAACAAATATTGGAAGAATAAATATCTGTTACACATGTTGGAAGCATAAATACCTGTAACACATCTTAGAACCATAAATACCTATAACAAATATTGGAAGAATATACATCTGTAACAAATGTAAAATCATGAATATCTGTAACGAATATTAGAAGCATAAATACATGAAACAAATGTTGGAAGCACAAATATCTGTAACACATGTTGGAAGCAAAAATACCTCTAACACATCTTGGAAGCATAAATGCCTATTGCAAATACTGAAAGCAAAAATATCTGTCAAATGCATCAGGTGGTCGGCAACTGTTAGAGTCCAAGTTGTTGACTTGGTAAATCCCTTGTTATTTGTCGTTTCAATGACGGTAAGAAAGAAGCAAAATAACAAATGCGTTTTTGTTGGCCAATGTGTTTATATTCAGTGACGTCATCGATAACTTTTTCGACTCCAATTAAGCCGAGGTGTTTTTCAATAGGCCGCACTATCATTTAAAGAAAGCAGCTGGATAACTTAAACTTATATTGGAATATTTCAAATCTTTATCGAAGAAATTTTACATTGTGCAGTATTAACAGTTTGAATGCAATAAATTGATGAATATTTCCAGGGCGAGTTCGCTGAGTAATGTTGTTTTGAAATAAGGGTGTAATTTATTCCTTAAATTAATAAATATATATATCAAGATATAAACGCTTCAACAGAACATGGTTAAATGGATAATACAGATTATTCTAAGAACGTTCAAGTGGGCAAATGAATTCTTTGTCCAAATATCCAAAGTTACAATGTCATTCACAGTACTTAATTTCGATACACCGGACGAAAATCTTATTTACAAGGCTAATAAACGTAAGTGAAGTGTCCAAGTTACAACAGTAAATGTAAACTACATTTGGCGTTTTTTTTTTTTCATTGAATTGCCTGTAAAGCAGTTTCCACATCTAGTGTCTATCGTTTGTACAAAATGTATTTTCAACATTCAAGTCATTAACATCTATGAAATATAATTTATTATATTGTTAGAAAATGTTTCGTCAAGTACCACTGATTTACGATCACTTAACGATATCCGGCAAGCACTGGTGCTTTGTATGATTAATTGACAAAAACAATGATAACCGAGAAGGCTGATGATGTATGATGCCATTACACTGATCTGTACCTGAGGAGGGTCATTTATTACATATATTATGTTGCAAACAGACTGATCTGTGTCTAAAAATGGACGGCAATTATATATATATGTATGATGTCAATAAACCGATCTGTATATGGGAAGGAACGGTTTTTATACACATAGTATGATGCCGATAGATTGATCTATATATTGAAAGGTACGGTCATTATACCGATATAATACCAATAGATTTATAGTTTATTTGTTTATTTCAGTCTCATCCATTTACATGTTTACAGTATAAAAACATGACATATACATAATAAAACACAAGTAAATGGCCACTCAAATTTGAATTACAAGAGACTATATATATAAAATTTCTACATATCACATATTTCACATAAATCAATTCTCATATATTACAGTAAAAAGCAAGACATGTCTGCTAATCATAACACAAAGATGTGTCCTAAAATTTAATTAAAAAAAAAAGGGTTATAAGACACTGAACCAGATTAGACAGGTGCACTAAATGTGCGCTAGTAAAAAATGGCTTAAAGAATCAAGTATCCCCACCAATCAGATTGGTAGAGAACAGATTAGCAGATATCTCTTACTTAACACTAAAATACTGTAATTATTTAAAAGAATCTACATACAATTTAGTAAAAAAAAATTATAAATAAATAAAAGCCTATCTATACAGGTACATTAAACTGTGTTTATATTATATAAAGTATTACTTCTTTTTTTAAGTATATCATTACAGGTTTTTGCAACTATTCTTATCAAATTTGGATGTGTGAATAACAGAACCAGTTTATCATTGTCATTTAGACTCCCAAAGTTTACAAATATAGAAGTGACCTTTTCTAATAGAAGTCTTCGTTCAACAGTATAAAGCGGACAGCATAGAATAACATGTATCTCTGATTCTACAGCATTACAACCAAATGGGCACAATCGTTGATTTTCTGTTAAACCTTCGTAACGACCCGTTTCGAGTCTTATGGGTGCAACACCGCACCTGAATCTAGACAATGCAGATCTATGAGAGAAAGGCATAAGCAACTTACAATAAGGTTCTACATTACACTCATTCTTAAACATTCTGTAGGTTCGTAACTTATTTTGACCAGCACCATTGACACCAGTTAATCTTGAAATGTCAGTAGACCATTTTTCTAAATGAGTATTTAACAAAACAGTAGACATAGTTTCAATTAAGCGTTTTCTTGAGAAAGGTAATTGCAAGAAGTCATTTAACTCTAAACACTTAAATTTTTCTTTAACAATAAATGGCCAGTTCTTACATCTTGAGTTACCTTTCTTAAAGGACCAGCTAAAGATCTTTTTATTTATACGTGTATTTTCATAACTCAGACAGCGATACCAATGATTACATACTGAAGTCCACTGATCTATAAGGATTGGCTTCCAACCCATTTCACCATAAACAGCCACATTTGGTGTATATTTTCCTGTTCCAAGGTAGAATCTCATGGCCCGGTGGTGGACTGCATTTATACATGAAAATACCTTAGTTCCCCAAATTGAGGAGCCATATGTTATAATTGGGACAACAATTGAATAATACAGTTTTGTGTATACATCATATGGTAAGCCTCCATTGTTTTTAAAGCGAGCAATGAGAAGACCCAGGGCACGTCCAGCACTCTGGGCAACAACTTTTGCTGTTACATTATAATCAAGGTGTTCTGTCAACATAATACCAAGGTACAAATACTGACTGACATAATCTAATTTTGATTCACCACATACAAATAAATAATCAGATCTTTGAACAGAGGTAGGTCTAAAATGTACAATATTGCTCTTGCTGGTATTAACAGACATACAATTAATTTTACACCAATCATTTAACATATTTAACATGAATTGCAAATCAGCTTCATTTTCAGCAATCAAGACAATGTCATCTGCATAAAGCAAAATACACACCTTTTGATTATCAATATAGACACCTTTCTCTGTACTTTTCAACATTAATGCTAGATCATTAATGTAGATATTAAAAAGAACAGTAGACAATGAACAGCCTTGACGTAAGTCTGTATTGACAGAAAACCAGTCAGTAAAATATCCATTAAGTCGTACACATGAAGAGATATTACTGTAAAGAGATCTTACTGCCGATAGCATTTTGGTTGATATACCAATTTCAATTAATTTTTGCCAAAGGCGGTTTCTGTTAATGGAATCGAAGGCCTTTTTGAAATCAATGAAAGCACAAAAAGTTGAGAGACGGTTTTTCTTGCGTGTATCAATGATATTTGTCAAACTAGAGATGTGATCTACAGTGCTACGCTTACTTCGAAAGCCATTTTGCTCTTCAACAATAACATCTCTTTCATCAGTCCAGGATACAATACGGTTATTCAAAATACCAGAATACATTTTATACATTGTAGCAGCTAGTGATATACCACGGTAAGAGAGCGGATCTCTTTTGTCATTACAACTTGCTTTGGGAATAGGGGTTATAATACTCTTCGTCCAGAGTGAAGGGACCTGACCTGTTTCAAAACATACATTGAACAAGCTATGCAGAATAAACAAAGAAGAATCATTTTTAGAACCTCTGAAGGAATATTGTCAACCCCTGCTGCTTTACCTAGTTTGGCTGTTTCTATTGCTTTTACAACTTCTAATATACTTATTCCATTATCAAGCGTGTCACAAGATACTTTATGTGTAAAAGAATTAACATGAGCTGTAGAACTATTATCATCAGTTTTTACATTTAATAAATTACAAAAATCATTTTTCCACTTTTGCAAAACAGCTTTGACTTCGTAAGAAACAGTTCCATTCTCAAGAACAACTTGCATAGGAATAGAGATATTACGGTCAGATATAATACCCAACTTCCCAATACTTTTCCAAAAATTTTCTGTATTTTTATCATTTAGGTCAGACAAAATATCATTCTGCTTCTTATACCAATAGAAACGTTTACATTTTTGGACCTCTCTATCAAATTCTTTTCTAATAGATACATATATGTGCTTAAGATTGTTTTTTCTGGCTCTTTCTTTACATTTTAGCCATTCCTTTTCAGCCGTATGTAGTTTCTTAAAAATACTTGTTAAATTCGGATTCCACCACGGTTTCGAGTTTCTGTTTTTCCTTGTAATAGTAGTACCAGAGTATATTGTCTTATGAGGCAGCTTTTCATACATTTCATGCTTCATAATTTCACACCAGCCACTATAGGCTGTATCAATATCACCCTGTGTACGCAATCCCTGTTCAAGCCTATCAATAAGCTGATTAACTTTTGTTAGAGTACAAGTATCAAGTAAAAAGTCAGAGGGAATATTTTTTAAATCAAATCTGTCATAAGGAGCTACACATTCCTCAACATCTGAAAAACTATTCAAATTATCTGATTGTTCAGTGTCTGGTATATTGATTTTCCATGAAATTATAGAATGATCAGGTATATTTTTAGAAAAACAATTATGTATACCAATAGTATTCAATAAATCAGAGATATGTGTCACATTAAAATCTGAAAAATAATGTAAATTTTCATGTGTGACAAGGCAATAATCAACAACGGCGCAGCCTTTTGATGAAATTGATGTATAATCATTACATATGTAGTTTCGCCCATTTAATATACACATACTACAGTCAATCAAAAATTGTATCAACATGTCACCATATGAATTGCAAGTAAAGTCAACAATATCACGACTTACAATGTTATCTACACCTGCAATAATATCATCATTATTGCCACAGCGGCTATTAAAATCACCACATAAAAAGATTAATCCTTTATTTTGGTACTGATAAATATCACTAAGTAAGTTTTCATAAAATGAGTTTGCATCTGAAAAACGTGATGAATTTTCAGGAGGAAGATAACAAACACATGGAAAAAATGAATAATTTTCATGCTTGTGAGCTAATTCTAACCACATTATTCCTTCATGTGAATTATTTAAAATGCTTACGTTGAAATCATTTAAAAGACAACTCTTTACTAAAAAACCAACTCCACCTGAACCGCGTTTTGCATTTTTGTGCGCTTTCCTATTATTACCATACCAGATATAATTATCTAGATCAATAGTATCTAAGCCTAACAGGTGACTTTCAGCAATTCCTAAAATGTCAAAGTTTAAAAAATCTATACATTGCTTCCTAAGTTTAAAATTATCCGAACTACTGTCTATATTCCATCCACGGACATTCCAAAAACCTGCGCTGACCTAAAAATGCCCCCTCCTGTTGCTGGAGCCATGACCTCTCCCGCGTTTATTGCCATCACCACGACCTTTCATGTTGGACTTGGACCGAGAGCCTGAAATGTAATCAAGTCTATCAGAGTGTCTGTCATTTCTGTAATGACCTTGATTGTTTTTATTGTTATTATTTGCACCCCTTGAAGAATAATCATGTCTATCTACATTTGTATGAGAACTGCCATTTCTGTTATCACGCCCTGAAAAAGAAAAATGTCTGTCTCTACTTTTACTTCTATTTTGGCTATTTGAATCCCTGCGATCACGAGAATTTGCACGATCACTATTGTTCCTTGGATGATCTCGCTTGCCGTTATGTTTGATATGGTTTCCCTGTAGCTGAATTTCACAGCCACCCTCCCGAAGAGCACCAACAATGACTTTAAGATTTTTATTTAATGTTCTCTCCTCATATCATTGGTCTTTCATGATGAATACATCTTTATATTTTGTAGATGCCTTCAAATCTGACTTTCTAGCTAAAATATCTTTTCTGTTATCAATTGATTGCAGAGTTACAATTACAGTTCCAGGTTTAGCATCAGAACCTGAACTCTTCCTTTCAGATTTCACAATATGAATATTTCTCAAACCCAAACCGTCGTGAATCAGGTCATTCACTTTCCTATTTAGATTTTCCCCTTCGTGGTAAGGTAGTCCCCGTATAATCACGTTTAGAAGTCTATAATTGTCTTCTTTACTCACTGTTTCAACTGTTAAGTGTGCCACTTTTTCATCAAGCTCAATTAAATCTGTGCGGATATCGTCTCTGAAAGATTGCATCTGCGAATCAATATCCTTCTTAATGCGAGAAACCTCACTATTCATCCTTTTATCTATAATGTTTGCAAACTTCTGAGTAATACGAGATTCAAGCGTGGATTCAAGTTTATCAATGCGATCATGCAGACTACCTTTCAATGAACTGACATCCTCTGATAATCTACAAATTAACTTTGACAACTGTTCAATGTCATTTGTTTGAGGTGTATGGGATTTTGTATGCAAAGTTTGACTACAATTCATACCATTTTCTTTCCTTCCAGGTGTATCTCCATAAAGTGAGCGTCGAGCTTGAGCAATAACTCTCTGAGATGAGCAATCGGGTTCATGTAACTCACTATCAAATGTATCAGGTTTGCTCTTTTTCTGTGAAATCAAGATCAAATCCTCACTTAAGTGTCTTTTCCTAGCGGACCTTGGAGTATTACACTTATATATGCCATTGTTATTCAAAGAAGTGATCACTGAACTCACATATTCATTTGCATCCTTCAAATCTAATGCTGTTCCTTCTGCCATCACAACTTATCGACACGCGAAAACTTATTTCTTTGTAAGTCAGCCGGTGTCAATGACACCTGAATATTCTGTCCCGTGCGTTTAGTCCGCAAATAAAATTTCCACTGAATTTCTCCTATAAACTGGAAATCACTCACTTCACAACTAGTCCCAAAATAAAAAGTACTTAATCATGTACAAATCAGCACAGTATGAGTTTTCAATACTCGCTCTAACACAGTAAACTTTGAAATTATTCACAACCACGCTACGCAATTCAACCTGTAAGGTCTCACACCATGTATATGTATCTGGGAAGGGACGGTCATTCTATGATCTGTATTATGAAATATCGTCGAAATTACACCACAGTAGAATACAAACAATGTAAATGAATATTCCACTTTCAAACTTTCAGCACACTAATTCTGTGTTTTGAAATGTAATTTGCAATTATTTGTTAAAACATTATTTACCGCTTTGTTTTCTCAGATGATACTATACTTATTAATTTGATATATTCTTGTGGCGCTGTCGACACATAGGCTAACAAAGACATTTAGATTATTCAGATATTCTCCTTTGTACACCACAGAGTAGCATTCATCAGTTAAAGGAATGAGTATAAGATATGTATAAACAAAGAGTAATGTCTTAGACAAAACATATGCATTAAACTCGATTAGCTTGAGGGAATGATTGTAAATGTTACAGTAATACGGTGTTTAATGCAAACCTAGTTGAATCGGACTTTCAAGAATTGTTAGGAATAGGTTAGGTTCTAGAACAGCATAAAACTTCTGAAATTTTCTGATTCTTATTTTAAATATAGAAGACAGGAAACACAGACGACATTTTATCGTTCGACTTGGAGTCATCATGCATATAATAGTTTGCATTATTCATAATATCGATGTTTCTATTACAAACAATCAATTATCCAAAGGAAACAACCTGCTTTGATTCTAAAGAATACAATTTCTATCTTCCGAAAAAGCAGTGATTGTTTTAGATTATTCTCTGTATATCATAAATGTTATTCCCGAGGCATCTTCTGTGCATAGTCGATTTTAATTAGACACTAATTTACATGCGGGGTTTGGAGCAGTAAATGCGGGCTCAACATTACTTAGAATGATGAAGACAAACTGACGCTGCCCGCACATTCTGCACGAAACATTTTTTTAGTCTTTTAACAAAATTGATTTAAGTTACATAATGCGAATATAACTTTTTTTTAAAAAAATTCATTCTCATCTATACGAGTCAAGATTAGACAGTAGCATAATATAAGCGAAAGGGAGGATGTGCATGTTTATGTCATATTTATAAACCAAGACTCGGAATAGAGATATCAAAGTTTCTACCGTGATTTGCAAGGCCCTCTGATTTATTTTTGCACAACTGTGATGCTTTTATGCCTCTTTTCAGTAAATTGTCACAAGTTGATCGTTTTCAAGTTTCAATATTAACCTTTAAAATGCTAACTTTCTAAAACGGACTGGTCCAATATTTAATTTGGTAATACCATTTATTATTTATTTTGTTGGGTTTAACGTCGCACCGACACAATTATAAGTCGTATGGCGACTTTCCCGATTTGATGGTGGAGGTAAACCCCAGGTGCCCCTCCGTACATTATTTCATCACGATCGGGTACCTGGGTAGAACCACAGACCTTCCGTAAGCCAGTTCACATGAGGAACTCAACACCCCAAGTAAGGCTCGAACCCACATCCCTGAGGGCAAGTGATTAGAAGTCAGCACGAACGTACAGGCTGATCTTAGTCTGCGCTGGTCGCAAAGTCAGAATCTCTTGCCGCCAGCAGGCTAAATAGGTTATGCGGTTTCGAAAAAAAAAAAGAACTAAATTTCTCTCAATATATAATAAACTGCCACAAGAAGTACTGTGATATGATTTTGTAAGGCATGCAAATGCATTTTTAACTACACATAATTTTGCCAAGCCTGACTGTAACAGTATATTGTGTACCTTCTTGTTCACGTGGTGAACCAGTTTCAGTCAGTATCAGTTACAACTGAATGGTTATTGACATATTTTAAGTTAGTTCTGCACGTTGTCATGACATCACATCATTCATCCGGATAATAAAGCCTACGGAATGACGTATCAATGTTATCTCATGTAAACATACATTACTTTCTTTCTGAAGGAAGATATGAAGCCACGTGAACTAATCCTACATAATGTCTTCAGATCCGCAGGAAATGTTCTAGTCCCTTAAATACTGAGCAAATAGCTCAAAATAAGTGTAGGACCTATACAGTTTATTTTACCATATAATAGATAATTTGTTCATTTACAACCGTGAAAAGTTTCATTAAAATCTACATTGTGAAGAAAAATATTTCGAGATCCTCTCTTCAAATTAATCCAGCAGAACACCAAGCACGCGACCCTCTCTTCTTTTATTTGCCGAATTTTCATAGTGTAGTCTTAAGTTTCGAGAAACCAGGGTTTCATCGAATTTTACATTCACACTGTAGAAAAAGTGCACCTTAAGCAATTTCATTACATCCTGTGAGTAGATTTTGTCTGTCTTTTGTATGTTTCTCCTTCTTTTTATCCACTTAAATAAAATACTCTTCAGACATAAGAAAAAAATCAAAGGTATCAGAAATTAATACAATGTGAGAATTCATCAAACAACTTCTTTTTTGTCTGCTGCGTGGCATTAAAATGTTAAAACATCATTTAAGTAATATACAGAAATAACACCCAAAAAAAAATGAACAATAGAAATATTTATATAAATCGTATTAACAACATGTAAAAATATTCTCTTATCAATTCTCAAAGCTTTCGTTTTTCTTTCCTTATCAGTAGACACGTTTCTTATAACGTATAACATACATATAGCAAAAAACAACAACAAAAACACAAAAACAACGATATTTGTCTTCCGGTGAATCAGACTGTATTGGAGCTATGATTTATATAAAATAGTTCTATTTTACTTTTTTCACAATACAAGGCCTCATTTATATAAAACAGAAGCGATGTTTTGTTCTGCATGCTATTAAGGCTAATAGCTTTTTGTTTGGTTTGAATGCAAGTAAACTCACCTCTTCACCCCAGAAAGACATATGAGCCATGCCACGAGAAAACCAACATAGTGAGTTTGCGACCAGCATGGATCCAGACCAGCCTGCACATCCGCGCAGTCTGGTCAGGATCCATGCTGTTCGCTAATGGTTTCTCTAATAATAATAGTCTTTGAAAGCGAACAGCATGGATCCTGACCAGACTGCGCGGATGCGCAGGCTGGTCTGAATCCATGCTGGTCGCAAATCCACTATGTTGGTTTTCCCATGGCATGGCTCAATATTATAATTTACAGACATGAAGAGCGAAAACATGTTGGTCATTGTTATCTTGCTTTTTTTGTGTGAGATGGTTGTGAATATACAAAACTATAATCTTAGTAATCGTGTGGCGTTTTTTTTTGTCTGCATGAAAATACTTAAATCATCTCTTAAAACATGCAACGAGTTTAAATGAGTGTTTTGTTTTTTCATAGTAATAAATATAAAAGGTGGAGATACAGGAATCTAGGAAAGATGAAAGTTACTTTGCATACTGAATTTTTATTGCCTCACCATTTCTCATGTAACTAATATTTTGTTTGTTTTGTTTTTGTTAGGTTTAACGTCGCACCGACACAGGCAACTTCCCAGCTTTGATTGGTGGAGGAGGACCCCAGGTGCCCCTCTGTGCATTATCTCATCACAAGCGGGCACCTGGGTAGAACCACTTACCTTCCGTAAGACCAGGTAGCTAGGATACAGTCAACACGTCACTTCAAACTTCAAGTGAAAATAAAGTATTTGCGACAACAGCAACTGTATCATATAAACATTGGCATGGAATGTGTTATTTGAGCTCTTGGACCAAATATAATAATAATATGATAATAAAAACCCCACCCACGAAGGCTCCGTTATTATCTTTTTGAAATAAAAAGCACATTCGAAGATCTTAAATGCGGTATCTTGCAAATACAAATGATTTTGATGAAAATTTGCACAACGATATATATATTTTGAAAACATTATATCAAAGTAAGCGTTTTCGGAAGTAGCTACATTCCTTGATAATAAAGTGCTAACGATCGATATGTTTACATGCCAGGAAAGTCTGCAAACATTTGTTTCTTCTTGCTGTGTTTAACCCGTTATAAATTCAGAACAACAGAAGTCTCTTTGCTTGAAACACAATTAGGAAGAGTTGAATGTCGATAATTTGGTTCACATGAATGCCAACCCACTAAATTAGGCAGTCTGCGCTTGTAACTCTACAGAATATTTTCAAGATTATATCAAGTGTGTTATGTCCCAACTCCTGTGCGAGAATGAGATTGAAAACGTAATGTAACAATAAAATACGCACTGTTAAACTATAAATGCCGCAAGTCGTTATATTCTTTTAATCTGCTATTCATTAGCACAGTGTGAGTTATATAACACAAAATTTAAAAACAATTTTTAATCGCAAAATCAGCACTTTATAACCGCATTTTAATACTTAAAAGTCTGCATATTTGAAAAGAAGTGGTGTATAAATATAACACATCAAACATCAAGGCACTTTAAAACTTCCTGCACAAAGTAATTGTAGTGGTTCAGATTACTCATTTTTTATATTTCCAGTTTAATAACAGAGAGGAAAATTTGATTCTGAAAATGTCGTCATGTAATCTAAATTGTGTTGGTGCGACTCTAACCCCACCCCCATAAATTATCCATAATTGAACAGTCATAATAGAAGAAGGTACTCGAGGTTTGATACGTGTTTGTGGACTTTTTCTTAGTCATAATTGTGTCTGTTTGACGCAGTGTGAGATAAATTTACGCCAATATACAATCTGAAAATTACAGAAAATGCCTTTGCCTCACTTTTTAATTTTTCTCGTATTAAGCCACCGACTTAAGATATTCATTCCGATTGCAGAGGCCTGTTTTACCGAATCGTCTACGTATACAAAAATATAAAATAAAAAGGGACTGCCATATGGGGCTCCTGGCAGAAAAAGTAAAACTGTAGTCTAGCCTCAACAACTGCGTAAATAAATAATCAAATAAATAAGTAGTTTGGCCTCAGTTTCAGCGAGGATCCCTAAGAATCTTTAAAAAAAGGCTCACATCGATTGCTTTGACTATTCAATTTATTTTTTACTATTTATCGGCTGGCCATTCAGTAAGAGTTTTATTACATTATTATTTTCATGATTATAAAAGTACAAAATATTGTTTTTAACCTCACTGAAAACAATGTCTGTCAAACGCATTAAACTCGCGATGTTTGCGTTTTTTATTTACCAGAGTTAAAACATGTTATTTCTATACGGTTTAAGGAATGATGCCTTTTTAATAGTTATATGCATTCAGATATTTAAAAATGTAATTGCAGAACCATATACATTGTTTTTGGCTGAAATCGAGCGTCAATAAATTTGCGTTTCTGTATTAGGCGAACCCTCAGGTGGCAGTAACGTACCTAGGATACAGTATGGATCCATGAGCCATATGCACTTAAATTTACTGCAATTATAATGTTTTCTTAGGAAAAAAATGACAAAAAGCCATTTTGAAAAAAAATTTGCTCCTGTGACAATGAGCCATGAGAAAGGTGATCAAGAACAGTTTGACATGTGCATTGCGTCCAGGTCCGTATTTTTTTTTTTCAAAACAATATTTCCTTATTAATGGTTGGCCGCCTTTTCGGCAAAAGATTTATCTTTCGGAAAAACCTTACTTCAAAACCCAGTTCCAAACCGTTTACGCATCACGAGCAAGCAGCGGCATACGAAACGATAGTGATTTCTCCACCCGAATAAATCCCACACATTTTTCGCATCGAAGTCTCCCCCAAAAAACACATCAAGCACACAGTGCGAGTTTAAAATAACGTTATAACCGTTCATAACAGACTAAACACAAACTAACAAGACCGAAAACTAGGTTCAATCCTACTTTTTTACTTACAAATTCGCTATTTAACATTTTCGCTTTCGGAAATTACCTTCGCCTGCCATGATTACCGTTGACAAGACGGTGGTTGTAAAGAACGTTTTCACTGGCGGAGACAGTTTACGTATTTCAAACGTAGCGATAAAATCCAAAGAGTACCCGAATATAAACAAGCAGCGATGGCTCACGAGGATTATTTACCAAATTCAAATGAATAACAACTGGTAAGTAATTAAGTAGAATTGAACCTTATTTTTAGTCTTGTTAGTTTACATTTAGCATATTCTGACTGCTTGCAGTGCTATTTTTAACTGACATGGTGTACTTGATTTGTTTTACGGGGGAGACTTCGGTGCGAAAAAAGTGTGGGATTTATTCGGGTGGAGAAATCACTATCGTTTCGTATGCCGTTGCTCGCTCGTGATGCGTAAACGGTTTGGAACTGGGTTTTGAAGTAAGGTTTTTCTGAAAGATTAATCTTTTGCCGAAAAGGCGGCCAACCATTGATAAGGAAATATTGTTTTGAAAAAAAAAATACGGACCTGGAAGCAATGCACATGTCAAACTGTTCTTGATCACCTTTCTCATGGCTCATTGTCACAAGAGCAAAATTTTTTTCAAAATGGCTTTTTGTCAGTTTTTTCCTAAGAAAACATTATAATTGTAGTAAATTTAAGTGCATATGGTTCATGGACCCATACTGTATCCTAGGTACGTTACTGCCACCTGTGTGCGAACCTACATAGATGAATGTTACTTCTTTTAAAAAATTGCAGCGCACACTACAGAACATTGTCGCAAATAAGCATTTAGGAAGTTCAAATAAAACAGTGACCAATATTTGTTTTTATGATCACCATGCGTTAAAAGAATATATCGTACAGTTGTAGACTTGAAATTCGAATACCGAAGGCCTTTCGCGAATATAAAAACAAAATGATAATGCATAGAAAAATAGAGCGTAAGAAAGGAACAAAATTGCTTTATATGTAATTTTATTGTATGGTTCCTGAAAACTCATTTTAATCATTTTCTACGATAAAATAATTTTCATGACATGGGTTAAGCATCGAAGAGTTTTAAAGTAGTTTACATGTCTACATGTGCGGTATCAACTTGAATCCCGTTCTGACTTTACAAAGTCGTAGATTTAGTCTAAATGGTTCTCCCAGATCAGCATCGGAAATTACTACAATTGATTTTATTTGGACTAAAGAATACACAAACAAAACATAAAATGATATTGTTTTTTCTCTGATACTATCTCAAGTTTCTTTGTTATCACACATAGAGAGTAATGTAACTTTCGCCGCAGCAGCCGAATTCTTTCACGTGATCTGATATCACGTGATCCGTTTTAGAAAATCAGGAAATCTAGATAATGGGTTATTATAGAAAAAGTGACTCTGAGCGCTCAATATTGCATTGGCGCACAATATAGTTAGGAGAACGGAACGGTTAAATATTTCTTAATTATTTAACCAGAGTGACTGGAATTTTATATGATTTTTCGAAAACGGATGTAGCAATTTGCAAAGTAAGTAAATATGTCTTAACAGGAGATTATATAAAATACTCACTCAAAACAGAATTTAAAAATATACCGAACGCACATATATATTTGGATATATATTTAATGCATCAGTGGTGCCCAAATTTTAAGAGACCAAATCGTTAACTTCATATTTGATCTCTTTTATGGTAAGAAAGAGTTGTAAATAAGCAGCCTGTTAAAAAATAAGACTTATCATATGTATAAAAAATACCGGAAAGAAAAAGACTGATTCACAGAACACTAGTAAGCGCTAAGATTGATATACGTTCAGGTTGATAAGCGAGGAGGCTGATGTTATAACAGCATAATATTGATCTGTATCCGAGACAAGACGGTATTATAGCTGTCATGTTTTCCATTTACTTACTTTATGTACACATATTTCCGTAAAAATATCGCAGCTGAATACAAAGAATGATAATAAATTTTCCCGGTCTCTAATTAGGCCCTAGTGGACTTGCTGGGGAAAGAAGATTAATATTTTGTCGTTTTGGATGTTTTCAATTTGGTATTATCAAGGCTTTGCTTTCTAAATCGATTTGTAACATTCTTTAGTCAAATCTCTCTGCATTAAAGACATTACCGACAGGCTATTGTTGTCTTGAAGCTGAATATGGATATTTTTTTTATTTTCCTTTGTTTGCATATGGAGTTAGTTTTTTATGAATTTGGCTGATTATAAAATCATGTTTGAGTATCAGATATGTCAAAACAAAGAAAATTATCCATAACTAAATTTCAGAAATGGCACTTGCGTACTTATTTTTTTTTTCAACTCGCAAATAGTCAGATCATGGTTTTTAAAAGTACGTAACATTTAATAAGACCATAATTGTTTTCCTACAAATAACTAAATAACTGTTTCGAGGAATTATTTTATGTAGATCTTAGATATTAGAACAACTGAAGACATTCTGAATTTTCCTGTCTCTTATTGATACAGAAGACAGGAAAGATAGATTTCATTTTGTCGATCAACGGATTTATAATTTATAGAGTATTTTACTTTATTCGCGATTTCGGTGTTTCAATTACAAATAGTCTTTTTTCTAAACAAGCAGTCTGCTATTATGCAAAGGAATACAACACTCATCTCTATCTATGGAGGGAAGAAAGCCACCGTTTAAGATTAAAATTAGATTAAAATTTTGATTCTCGAGGCATTTTTTGTGAAGAGTGTCTAGTGTGGAAAGCTGTCGATGCGTAAAGAACTTGCAGTACTTGTACTTGGAATGACTGAGATGTTGTGATGCTACACATCCTCTATGAGGGTACGGTCTAAGACAGAATGTAATGATCATGTGGAAGAAAAAAAGGTTTTAACTCATTTTTCTCGATAGTATTGACAAAAGTTAAATTTACTTATGTCTGGCTCACATTAAAACGTGTAAAGACGTTAATTCATTTCATTATTTATATCAGAAAATCCTCCTGTGTGACCTTGCGACTTGGATCATCATACGTTTGTTTTTTTGGTATTATTGTTCTTGCTTGAAATCTATACGGCGTCACATAAATATGTTTTGGGTAATAATGTGTGTGTGTGTGTGTGTGTGTGCGTGCGTGCGTGCGTGTGTGTGTGTGTGTGTGTGTTCGGGTTTAACGTCTTTTTCAACAATTTTTCGGTCATATAAACGACGGTGTCTACTTGTAGCATTGAGCACAATGCCCAACTTTATAGTGCTACCTCACTGGAATATCACGCCATAGACACGTGGCATGATTCCCCACCCAGTCACATTATACTGACACCGGGCTGACCAGTCCTAGCACTATCCCCTTAATGCTGAGCACCAAGCGAGGAAGCTGCCAGTACCATTTTTTTTACGTCTTTGGTATGACGCGGCCGGGGATCGAACCCACGACCTCCCGCACTCGAAGCGTACGCTCAACCACTAGGCTACCGAGGCGGTTTTTGGGTAATAATACTGTCGGCAGCAAGTCCACTCGAAAATTGCAGTTGTAACTAATATCGCACGTTCGGCCTGTGACCCATACATTTTCTAGTATCATCCGTTCAAAACGCATTTATACTGGTTGTAACAATGTTTTAAAATATCTTAATGACACAATCACAGAATGAGAGAAATGTGACGATTTATTTAACCTTATCCATATTTTTCATACTCTTACAAAAATTCATTACTGCCCTTTTATAAAACGTTTTGTTAAACGCAACCTAAAATATAATGGTATCAGAAATTAATGTAAACATGTGTATGGAATAGCGCTTTCTGTTATAATGTGATATTCTATAAGACAAATTTTCGTCTGCTGCGTGCTATAAAAGTTTTAAATATCGCATAGATAATATGCAAAAAGGTCACCTAAACAATATTGATATAAATTCTGCTAATACCGCCTAGTCCATCATCAGTACTTTCGTATTTCCGTAGACACGTTTCTTATAATGTTTTGGCACAAATAGCAAAACTAAAATGCAAAGCACTACAAACTACTCAATGGACATTTAAAATAGTTTTATCATTTGTCTTCCTGTCAAACAAACTGCATGGAAGCGATTATTTAAAATAAATAGCACTAAAATAGTCAGGTTTTCTACAATGGATTATGAAAAGCCTCTTTGATAGCTATGTTACCATCTTGAAATACAGCTGTTTCTGCCAGAATTAAAACTTTTTACCAGTTTGTGTGAATGGAGCGTTTTAATTGCGAGATATCTAGATATGCAGAAATGACAAATCAAGTATTATTACATAATCAGTTTTATATTCCTTTAAGTTGCACAAGGAACCTGATACATCAATATTTTTCCATGTTAACGTCTAAGTATCATATCTAATGCGATGCCATTTGTGGTATAGTCATGCGATATCCCCGCACAGCTGATAAGATGTGAATACTGAGTGTCATTCAAACCACTAACAACCAAATTTAAATTTTATTCTGGTTGTCGACATTGAATTTTATGGATTTTTTGGAAAAAGTATTATGTCTGTCCGAGATAATACAGTTCCCGCGACTGCCTGCTGTGCACTTAAAACAAATATCATTTAAAACAATTTGTCAGCTAGTCTAAACCCCAGTCACTGCTTATGTCATCTCACTTGGTCATAGTGTCCAAACATTTGATGAAATCAACCTACCAAAACAATACATGAAAAGTTAAATCCGATAAATAGTCGAAAAAATGTTTCTGTTTATAATGATATTAAAATGCAAAATATTTTACTGATATCAGAAAAAAATCCACTCACATGATTTGCCCAAATTACGTAATTTGGTTTATAAAACAAAATATATACATAAGCGTTCGTGATATTTCGATTGTTTCTTACCTTCCCACCCTTACTTTTAGAATGAAATATTTACTTTATGAACACTGAAAGTTTTCTGTTGGTGCCCTGAATTTCATCGTAATCGCCTGTGAGATGTGACTTTTTTGTGAATAAAGATATTGTTACTTTTAGTAAGTAGGAATTTATCCAAAAAAACCAACACCAGTTCTCCGTGAAAAACATATAATTGATCTAAATGGGTGTATTGTTGCCTCAACATCAATGATAAGAAACGGAAGCACAGAATTTTAGCAAAGATAAGAGTTAATTTTAACATAGAGTTTTTAGTTTTACTCACATTTCTCATTAAACTTAGATACTGTAAGGGTTTTTATAGACACTGAAACCAACGGTGGAATAATGGCTTATTTTCCAAAAATTTCTTTACAAAAATCCTGAGTTTACGTTTTAAACAAGACATATGCAGTGCGGGATGTTCTATGCTTTTATGTTCGGTGCTACCTAACGTGACTGTCATACTTTCGGATTCAGTTATTGTTAAACTAAATAGTTTGCACATACAGTTTTATTGATGCATCTGTTTGAATAGACGGAGCCTCAGATATTTCTGTCTCTTTGTAGAAATATTTATTTGCTTTGTCATTTGCTTGATAAATTGATGTTATATTTACACGCATTTTGATCAGTGTCAATCAGTTAAATGTAGCTGTTTACAAACTGGCTGATACTGCACGTAATTCCAGTGTGTAATACAGTTTACTATAATAACAGATCAAACGCGGCCATAAGCTCACATGAGTGTTTTAAGGGAAATGGTGCGAAAATGGTATTCGCATAATGGCGGATTCAAATAGCCCTCAGGTTTTTTTGTTCTGCTCTGTAGAACTAGTTTCCTTATTTTCTTTGCAATTATTTTGCTGAAATCACATGACAGATCTATGCTTGACATGTAGGTAGCATTTTCATAATGAAATAATAACACGATACAATATGTCATGGGAACTTAGATCATACACCACCTCTACAATTTGCGGTCTCATTTTTAGCTGATTGTGCAGTTTGTGTTGAATGAAAATATTTTTCTTGTATCAAACATGACTCCCACTTTTCTTTTGATTCAAATTCAGCGCTGACAATATTACCCAAGAAAATGTAAGTTACAGACATTTAAAATGGGTCCTGGTCTGTTCTGAAGCCATTGGAAGTATGTCAATTCTATATAGAATAAAGAAAAACAACTATTTGATTGTCCAGTTTTGTGTTGTGCAAATAGTAATCTCTTTCTGGTGTGCCCTCTTTCCAAATTTGACCATGCACACCACTGCATAAGAAATCTACGTATATGACCATGTGTATTATCGCAGAAGGTACTTGTAATTTACAAAATATCGTAAAACGCATTATTGTATTTTGATCACAAGCATCATTGCAGTAACTGAAACTCATTTATTTCTTTTTTATTTTCATAAATTTCATCACGTGCGTCATTGCACAAAAAAAAAAAAAAAAAAAAATATGCTACTGAAAATTCATTCCTTCTAATACCTTTTATCACGTGTTTCCGTGCTGACAAAACCGTACCTAGGAATTTAATTTGTTTATTTTATCCTTTGCACCCATAACATAATTTATATTTTTGGGTATTTTGGCATCTTAGCACAGAAAAAATACAACAACACACAAGCACTGTCAACAGTCTGAGTCCCCAACAAAACACCTAAATACACTCCTTCGTTTGCAACTGTAATCCCGTCTTGCAGGCAAAGATTCAATTAAATACGTATACGACCTCAAATCATAATCGGGGCATATAGAGGGCACTTGAAATAGTGAATTCAAACTGCAAGGCAGCATCGTTAGACACTTTACATGACATTATTTTGGGTTCTTAGCATTCTGACATAACATTTAATTTTATATCACAAAGGTTAACGTATGACGGCAGACACATGCTACCTTGGAGATATGCTGAGCCTTGAAAACGAGTGCTCATATCATATTTACGAAAACCATATGGACTGTTTCTTTCAAGTAAATAAAATATTCAAGACTCTTAGAGCAGAAACTAAGTAAAATGAAAGCAAATTGATACAGTTCGTGTGAGGTAGTGAATATGTGATGTATCCCTTATATTGGAATTCTGTTAAAAAGTGATATCAAATGCACACCAACTGGACCAGATGATCTAACAGCACTAAGTCACACAACCTCTGCAGATACAGGATTCTTTTCATTTCTAAGACAGAGCCACATCCTTTGGTCATAATATCCATATGTTGTTACAAAATCATTCGGAAGAAATATCGGACAACCTATATAATTCATAAAAGTATCGGTACAGTATGGTGGCTGATTTCTGCCATCTCGTTCTGGCGTGTTGGCGCGTTTGCAGGGCGCCAGAACGCCAGGACGCCAGGACGACAATTATACGCGCCAAGACGACAAACAAGGCATTTGTCGTTCTGGCGGGGGCGCCAACACGCTAAATTGGGAAGTTGTCGTCCTGGCGTTTTGGCGTCTTAGCGCGTTTGCAGGGCGCTAACACGCCAACACGCCAGGACGACAATTATACGCGCCAAGACGACAAAATCCATATTTGTCGTTTTGGCGCGTTCATTTGTCGTCTTGGCGTGTTGGCGCGTTGGCGTTTGCAGGGCGCCAAGACGCCAAAACGCCAGGACGACAATAATATGCGCCAAGACGACAAAATCCATATTTGTCGTTTTGGCGCGTTCATTTGTCGTCTTGGCGTGTTGGCGCGTTGGCGGGGGCGCCAAGACGCCAACACGCCAAGACGACAGATGAACGCGCCAAGACGACAAAATCCATATTTGTCGTTTTGGCGCGTTCATTTGTCGTCTTGGCGTGTTGGCGCGTTGGCGGGGGCGGGGGCGCCAAGACGCCAACACGCCAAGACGACAAATGAACGCGCCAAAACGACAAATATGGATTTTGTCATCTTGGCGCATATAATTGTCGTCCTGGCGTGTTGGCGTCTTGGCGCCCTGCAAACGCTAACGCGCCAACACGCCAAGACGACAAATGAACGCGCCAAAACGACAAATATGGATTTTGTCGTCTTGGCGCGTATAATTGTCGTCCTGGCGTGTTGGCGTCTTGGCGCCCTGCAAACGCGCCAACACGCCAGAACGAGATGGCAGAAATCAGCCACCATAGTACAGTAATTTTACGAATATAAATCCATATCGAAAAATATTCGATAAATTGAAGTAAGCATTTCGATTTGAATCATATTTATGCTGGCATGTTTGACCAATGTTGCAGTGGATCCGCAAAATGTTTGTCCTAAATATAGAATCTATTTCACGGAACAGTTTAATTCTTTGTTCTGCACGATATTAGTGCTTTGTCTGTGTTTGTTTACAAGTAAACGTACCCTACCCTTGAAGAACAAACTATTTACAAACATTTAATAACACAGAAAGCATGCTAATGGTGCCCGAAGGTTATTGTTATCGCTTTTGTGAATACAAATATTGTTTTTCTTGATAAGTGTGTATTTGTTCTGCAAGAAAAGACTAATGTCTCATTCGGATTAAATGGGTGAATTGTTCAGTATCAATGGTAAAGAACGAAGGCGAGGCACATGATTCTTCCATAGACAAGACGTTGTCTTAACATTGACATTTATAACCTTGTGCACAGTTTTCGTTGTAGGCACTAACGGTGAAAAAATTACCGTTACGTTCATAACTGCCGGTTAAATTGTAGGGTGAGAAGATGTATGCATTTGTGTTTAGGGCTAACAAGATTTATATTTTCACGTTCAAATATTGCTTAAGTGAGTTACTGGGACATAGTGATTCGTTCTAGTTATGAAGCGCTTTATAAAATATGGAATCTTAGTAAATATTCATCTGTTACGCAATTTGTCAATAAATGATTTTTACTGATACGTACTTTGATCGATATTAATCAGTTAGATGCGGCTTTGATACAAATCGGCTGCGACTGCCTGTAATTCCAATGTGTAAGTATAGTTCATTATAATGCCACATGCGATGTATAAATAAGAGGCTCAAGTGAATTTTTATGTGAATAGCAATAATTGCACTACAAAATGTACTCATTATACCTTGCATGTTGCATGTAGCAAAGCAGTGCATAATCATTGGATAAATCTGGAATTTAAATGATTATATGCAACAGGGTAAGTTTATGTTTCTTTTATTTCTAAAAGGAATGAGCGGTGGTATTTTATTTGAATGTTTTGACCTGTTGGACTCGAATTTGTTAAAAGCTATGGCTGGATACATCTCATCTTTTTCCGTAATATTCACCTATCTACCCTGACAGGTTACGTGTTTCTTTAATTTCCCAATATCCTTTCCGCTACCGTGACGTAATAAAACGTATTAGCGTCTGATGGCCCTTTCACGTTTCCGTGGAATCAACATTTATTACACGAAATTCATTTTGAAAGTATATTGTAATTGGTGATTATTCAATATAGCCCAAGACAACTTACCAATAATACTTAGAGTATAAAACAGTCGTAGATGCTTGTCTACAGGCAGATTACTAATGAATGGTTTGAGGACGTCTAACCGGCTGGAACGCTCCACAGTAAATCACCCTTTTCGGCTTCCGGTAGGGCTATCCTCACGTATGTCGGACCAGACAGGACAGGCACTACACTCCTCCCCGTCCTATAGAAGGAGGTAGTCTTAGACCATGGGAGCTAGCCATGGTCTCTTACTCTCAATAATGAGAGATTCCTGGGTAAAACCAGTACTAGTATTGCGGCTTTTCCGTCACAATACCACAACTACCGGTGACTATGGACATTTCATCCACAGTACACCGGGTTGAGCCCCTATGGCTTAACCGGACTCATCACCGTACATTGAGACTGGAGGGAGCTTCTCAATGTACAATCTTTTGCATTATCACTTGCCAACTTGAGGAGGTCACCCCAAGATTGGCCTCTGGCCTCAGCTACCCTGGATGCAACCCATCCAATCATATAGGGATTGGACTTTTTACAGCGTGGCGGGCTGAAATAAGGAGCAACCGTTTCAAGGAGCAAACGGGAAGACTCTAGTTTCCGGAGCATGTCTAGGTAGTCATTGGACTTACAGACCATAACTGTGAACCCAACATAAGTGTTAGGGAACACCTCTAACCATTTCTGTAACATGTCCAAAGACCGTGTAAAGCAGTGAAGGTGAATCAGCTGATCCTTACTGACTGAGGGATTACTCTGTAACAAGTAAAACATAGTTAACAGAGACTCATCTGAAAGGTTTGTCAAACTTCTGCAATGAATAACGAGCACATGCTCCAGTTGCAGCAAAGTCAGGACTTGCTCAACCTTGCGGAGCTGTTCAGCCCATTTTTCAGCAGGTTCAGTTCGATCAAGACCGATCTCCCCCAATCCTGCTACCTCCGGAATTTGGAGAACTTCCGCCAGCTTACTGAACCCTTTCTCGGTAACCGCCTTCCGGGGGTGGAGTCCCACGACCGGTACAACACCCTGTTCAGACCATGATTTAATACCCTCCTGTGTAGGGTAAGTCGCAGGGTCACAGAAAACCCCTACCACTCCCACGAGGTGAACCTCGTGAGACTCTAGCGGTTCAGATTACTCATCTCTTTCAGAGATGGGTTAGTCATCCCCCACTTCCTCATAGTCCTGTCAAGGTGCCAATGACTATCAAAAGCCTCAGGCAACTTAGGGAGATTCTGTTGATCATCCTGGGACAGCTGAAGTAAGTGTCCAAGTTTCTCAACCTGATGTCGCTCTAGCATTGACATCAATGACAATAGAAAGCGCCAGTGCACCAAGGCTGTGACATCATTACCCTCCGGTCTTAATATCACGTCCCTAGCAACCGACTCCCCCAAAGGCCTACCCAAATCAACCATTGCCTGCACAGTGGAGGCATCTGGCTGCTCAACCGAGGATAGTGGACTCAGCGATTCAAGATAGACCAGTAAATCACTGAGCTCCCGATGTGCTCCTTAAAGCCGCCTGCAGCATAACTTCAGGGCGCTTAACCTGCGTTGAGATATTTCATCTCCTGAAAGTGCCAGATTAAACACACCAGGCAAATGACAGAGAAGCGCATGTTTGCGACTAACACCTGCCCCACATCCTCCTACCGGACACCTAGGGCCATGCCCTGGTTGCCCTCCACTCAGCGTTTGCTGAACTGAACGGCCTTTAACATGGGACCCTTTCCCCGGACCAGTAGGCTGCTTCCCCTTACCCGGCACAGTAATGACTAGCTAAGGCTTGTCTTGCCGAACAGAAGGTCTTGGTGCCCTCTCTGCCGGACTTCTAGAAACAGGGCCTTGCGGAACCTGCCCTGTCGCAGAAGCACTGTGCCGGGTCTTACTCTCGTCTCGCTCACGCGGACGAGGCTTAACCGGGCTAACCGGCTTCACACTGCCTGAGGGTTTTGTTGGGCTGTTACCTCCCAACAACTTTTCGGCAGTTCCAGAAGAAACCGATTCTGACTCGCTGTCAGCCTCTCCCCCAACAAGCAATTGCTGCTCTGCCGGAGGGACCGGCTCGAGATTCTCACCAGTCCGTTCAATAGCCGGATCTGTCCCTAATCGGATGTCCCTACTCTGTTCACGTGGGACATCCTGCCACTTGGATTTACGAATGGGCCCCAAACGGCTCACATTCTGGGAAATCCACTCACGGGAGTGACACTGTAGAATGTCTTACTCCCTGGCCAGATCCCTTAACCAACTAAACTTATGCCTGTTTCTGGCTTCACGGACATGGTCCAACAGGATTTCAAACCTGTTCGGTCGCCTACTAGAGGTGATTTGTACAGCCAACTCCTTTGGGTTCATTAGGTTGCCCATCTTGAGAACCTTCATTACCCTGCCCAGACCGTCCCTGTATTCTTCAGCCATGATTCTGAAAATAGACACAAAAAATGATCAATTTTGAGTCCTCGCTCTTCTTAGACAGTCCGGACACTTGTATTGATTTATGTCTAGTGCATCTGAAGCGGTTATGTTCACACAGGACCCATGGAACCACTCTTTACAGAAATCGCACTGGATCATAAATCCTGACATGGCTTTCGACATAAGCAGTAGACTCTGTCGCTGCCTTTAGCAGCAGTTATGTCACCTGGATTTTGTTCCCAATGCTTAATCCACCTTGGCACTTCTCTGTCCCTACACTGTTTTAGTCTATCATGGTTCGCCACTAAAACAGCATTTCTTAGTTTTACACGGAAAAGGAATGATGACAATTTAGAGCCTATCACCCCGGGTCCCTTCCATGGTGGACAGAGCTTGCGGCATTTACCCTTCAATACCGCAGTATCAAGTAGGTAGACCCTATCACCTACCTCATAATTCCTCTCAAGTAAACGCAAGGCATAATTGCGCTTCATTCTTTTTGAGGAAGTTTTCATCATTTTGCGGGCTATATCATGTGCCTCCCGCAACTTTTGGACCAATTCATCTGAGTAATCACTAGGGGATTGGCCTTTATCCAGATGCTGAGGAAACATTAGGTGAGCAGGCGCATTGACCTCCCGATCTAACATTAACTTATTGGCCGTAAACCCGGTCATACGGTTCACAGATGATCTCAACGCTCCGGCTATTTGCTGAAGGTGCAAATCCCACTGGTTTTGTGATTTGCCTATGAAACATCTAACCGCATCCATCAGAGTGCGATTATACCTTTCTACCTGACCGTTGGCAGAAGGTCTATACGGAGTAGTCCTTGCTTTGTGTATTTCAAGAACTTTACAGACCTCCGTAAACAGATTCGATTCAAAGTTTCTACCCTGATCAGAAAATATCTCAAAGGGCACTCCAAACCTTGTAAAGAAACCGTCCACAGCTGCCCGTGCAGTAATTTCTGCGGACTGACTAAGGAGTGGTATACATTCCATCCTTTGGTGAACTGGTCCACCATCATAAGCACATACTCATTGCCCCTAGGAGTTTTAGGTAAGGGACCTAGGAAATCAATTTGTACTCTTTCCATGGGCGAACCTGCCTGGTATTCAGTCAATCGGCACTTTCCTTGCCGATCGGCTTTCTTATTCTGATTACAGGTTTCACATCGCGACACGTACTGTCGAACGTCCCTGCCTAACCCATACCAGACAAATTTCTCCTTAACCCTCTCCTTAGTGCGTTTCACACCCTGATGTCCCGAAGATGGAAGTCTATGGTTGAGTGCTATAGCTTCCTCTTTCAGGCTTTCTGGTATAACAAGACGAATGTCATCTTGTTCTGGGTCATTCTGGTATAAAACACCATCTAACAGAAGAAATTGTTCTTTGTTTTACCAATTTGACTTAGCCCCTGCACTGGCACGAAACAGATCGGACGGATCCGGATCTATTCTCTCTCGTAACTAATTCAAAACAAACAGCAATTTCACATCCTGTTTCTGAGCATCTCTCAAATCTGCTACTGAGAGCCCCCAACTACACAGCCTTGATTTATCCCTCAGAGTTCCTTGATCTGGAACCGGGGTCGAACTCTGAAGGCTAGACCCCTGACTCTGTGTAGAGTCGGAGTTACCTGTCGCACCCGTAGGTACGGCAAGTCCTTTGTCCTTTCCGGGGGATCGGACCTTATACTGTGCACTTGGTTGCCCTGCAGTAGACACTGAACCTGATTGTCCAGAATCGACTTTATTACCGAGACCCTTACCCGCCTCAGTCTGATTTTTGGCACCCTTCCTCGTGGTTACCATATTTATGCTTGTAACTTCAGTTCCTGGGCTGTGCTCAGACACCTCCCAGGGAATGAGTTCTACAGCATCCCTGAACATATCTACCACAATAGGGCTTACTCCCCCAGAGTGGTCTACATCCATGTCAGATAAAATTACTTCATCTGGTAGGCTACTCTCAGAAATGCATTCTGCATCTGAGACTTCTATTGCAAGGACTGGCTTGCCACTCTCACCTTCAGTCTTAGTGGTTGTTCCGCCGTCTTGATACCCGTAGACAGTCGTTCCCATGCCTTTGTTGGTCCCAGGCTTCCCAGATGCTCTGTGATGGCCAACCACAGAGGTATTGTCTAGGTTACCCTTATTTACCAACGGCACTGCGTCGTCTACTTCTTCATAAAAGTTTTCCCAACTTTCATGGGCCTTTTTACAATATACATCCGCCACAAGGCAACTGTTCCAGTCGTGTACCAGCATGATACTCTTCGCAATGCCCATCCTCAGCCGGCATTTTAGACAAAGCGTCAGCATTACCATGCTCACGACCTGCCCTGTGCTGCAGCACCATATTATACTGAGACAGCTCCTCTTGCCATCTCGCCAGTTGACCTTGAGGCTCTCGGAACCCCATTAACCACCTTAAACTCGAGTGGTCAGTCCGTACAATAAACGGTCTGCCAAGTAAATAGTGTCTGAACTGCCTGGTAAATCTAACTACAGCAAGCAGCTCCTTTCTTGTGACACAATAATTTCTCTGCTCGTTTGTAAGAGCATAACTACCATATGCAATGACCTTTTCTTTGTCATCCTGGACCTGAAGTAATTCTGCTCCAATAGAATTATTAGAGGCATCCGTGTCCAGGATGAATTTATCAGTTTCGGTTGGCAAGGCCAACACAGGCGGCTGCGTCAGAGCTTCTTTTAAAGCTTCAAAAGCTCTGGCCTGCTCTTCCCGTCATACAAACTGACGTTGGCCTGTCACAGCATACAGAGGTTCGGCTAACTTCGAAAAGTTCTTAACGAAGCCTCTATGGTAGTTCGCTAAGCCCATAAACCGTTCTACATGCTTTGCACATGTTGGAACCGGCCATTGCTGGACCACTTCAATGTCAGTCTTAGACATAGCTAAGCTATTGCCACTGACATTCCTTCCCAAGAATTCTATATCTTTCTGAAAAAAGATACATTTCTTAGGCTTCAGTTTCAGCTTGTATGTGCGAAACCTCTGCAAGGCCTCTTTCAGATTAACCATATCTCTGAAACTTTTACCAAGCACTACTATATCGTCCAGAAAGGCTAACACCGCTTTCCATGTTAGGCCTCTGAGGACTAAATTCATAATTCGGGGATATGTAGCTGGTGCTCCACATAGACCGAATCCCATTCGCACATGCTCAAAAAGACCGTATTTCGTTATGAAGGCAGTCTTTTTCCGGTCTTCTTCCCTGATGGGAACTTGCCAGTAGGCAGAGTTCCTCACCAGCAAAACACACAGGCGTACGCCTCATGCGTTGCTTAACTGGTTCAGCATTACCCGTTTCAATAACATGTTCCATTGCAGTAAAATTACCAAGATCAAACTCATCTTGAGCAAACACATCTTGGTACTCAATAAGCAACTGAGCCAACTGCTGCTGTTGCTCTTCATTCAAATGTTCACAGGAATCGGAGTATACTTGCTGAAGGTGGGGCGGGAGAGCACTATCACTCTCCGGCCTAGGAACAGTGTCCTGTCGCCGACCCAGATCAGAAATCTGATTTATTTTATACTCCTCATCCTCCTCCCCCACTTCAATAATTTCGGACACTGGATAAGCTCTCCCTATCTCTGATCCCTTTGAAATTAACTTATACCTATCAGTGGGGTTTACAACACAAACTACTGGATCAGTGAACCCTTCCCTGACCACCCTAGGCTTCCATACCTTAGACTGGTATAATGGCTCAATGACATAATCAGTAAGTTCTGTGTCCATCTTACACTTTACATGGGCCACCGAATGAGGCGGAATGACCCTGCGTTTAGCCACAATAACCCTGGACACTGAAGGAAAACCGTTTATGCTATCAACATCAAGAGTTATCTGCATGCCGTCAAAGATTATTATACCCCTACCCATGTCTAAAATCGATTGGCCTTTATCACAGAGAATGTCAAAACCTAACAACATTTGTTGTTCTATTGGGGCAACATATACATTCTCCTTATACCATTTCGATCCTATTTTCAACCGTACGGGGCCAACAATGTAGCCGTTTAACCACAACTCCCTCCCAGCAGTCATAAGTTTAACCTCTTTGACCTTAGGGGGCTTATGCCGCAAGGAATTATAAACTTTGTCTGAAATAATTGTGACCTGGGCAGCAGTGTCCACAATTTCTTCTACCGGTTGATCACCCACTTGAATTCCCATGGAAAATTGAGAGGCCGACTTTACCTGGCATACAACAACATGCTCAAGATCAGATTCAACCTCCACCTTAACCTGGTTATTACAAGTGCTATTACAGTGGTCTTTCTGTTCTTCCGGAACAGGGAATTTATCTAGGGTCGGGGTGCCACTGCTTTGTCCGACCCTTTGTAGTTTAACCGATCCTGTTGATCGGTTCTTTTCTTTGGACAGTCCCGGCGGAAATGTCCCTCCTTGCCGCACCCATAACACCGAAAAGGCCCTTTCTTAGCTTTAGGCTTTGGCCTATCTCGGTTGTGCTTAACTGCCATGAATTTATCAAATGTTTGTTGCAGTTGTTTAATTGCCTCCATGACAGTTCTATTACCCGGTGCTTCTCTAGCACTTCCGGATCCTTCACTCACAGCGTAAACCCGTTCAGATTCACGCCGCTTGCTTTCGCGTTTTGGTTTATCATATATGGCCGAATGTCCCTGTTGGTACTTTCGAACCATCTGTTTAGCCTGTTTGATGCTAGGAGGATTAAGCATGAACACATTCTGTCCAGCATCCTTATCCAATAGGCCCTGACAGAAACGATTTATGACCTGATTGGTCACAAATGAATCTGGCAGGCTTTTAAATGCTTTCGCCGAAAGAGTCAAAAGCCGGTCTGCATAATCATCCAACAATTCACCATCTTTCTGGCAAGCTTGTTGAAATTGTGTTTGAGCTGTTGCCGGCAGCTCCTGTTCCCCAAAACGCGCTTCTAATTTACTACGTAAACTCTTATACGAGTTCACGTCCGCTCTATCATGTATTAATACATAATATTCAATAGCTTTGCCAGTAAGTGCCCAGCACAAGCCATCAAATTTTTCTACATCTGACCATCCGCAGGCCTCTGCATATCTGGTAAACTTTAAATCAAAAGCCTCCCAGCTGCCTTTACTGTCAAATGTCAGATGCTTTGGTAAGGAACTTATTGACTTCCTTGCCCTACTACAGTCAGCGGTCACCTCTAACTCTGGCGATGGTTTAGTTGCTTTTGCATTACCATCACCCTCTTTAGGGGTGCTAGTTTCACCAAGGTCGAACTTTAATTTCGTCCTCGGTACCTGTAATTTACTCCTGCCCACCGGTGTTGCAGATACAAATTCGGCCGGACTTTTCAACAATGGCTGAAATTTACTTTGAAATTCCTTTGAGCCATTGCAGACATATAAATAGGTCTGGGGATGGCCCTTACTGGCGAAACCCCAGGTCTAGCATGAGCAGACCTTATACCTTCGGCCTTTATACGTGATGCTATGCTAGGCTCCTTAGGAGTCTTAGCCTGTTCATCACCTTCTACCTATACCCACATTTTATTCCGGGTAAAATCAATTTTACCCAGCTCTATTTCCTTAAATTTCTTACGACAAATTACCGACAGCGTTTCTGGGGTTATATTCCCAGTAGCCTCACGAACGGACAAAAGTGCCTTGGCAATTTTTTCATTTATGCCCGGTATTGTTTTTAATTGCTCAAGTGTCGCAAAATTAATTGGGACCACCTGTGCACTTAATTCTATAGCAAAAGGCTTACCTTTTAAATCTTCTTTCTGTGCCATCTTCGATAACAATCAAAAGAATAACAACAAACAATATATAGGAAATAAATTTATTATTTCAATTCCAGACTAATCCAAAAAATATATCTTTTATGGATCCTGAAAAATTCACCAAAGGAAACTGAAATGCCGACTTCCTTGATTTCCGATGGCGCATGCGCAGACAGTTATCCGCGAGATTCGAATATATATTTCAATTATTCGGCTAAATACACTCAAAACAAAATTTTAAATGTATCTGACCAAGAACGTAATCGTCTAAATACAGTTACGCCCCCCTTGGTCCTTTATCTCACCCGAATTACAAAGTTTTTAGATTGGCAAAATGGCCGAATCTAAAAATCAAATTCTGTTAGATAGCGATTTATTGGTCGACGAAATTGGGCTCTAAGTCACCGCTGCCACCAATATTGTAATTGGTGATTATTCAATATAGCCCAAGACAACTTACCAATAATACTTAGAGTATAATACAGTCGTAGATGCTTGTCTACAGGCAGATTACTAATGAATGGTTTGAGGACGTCTAACCGGCTGGAACGCTCCACAGGAAATCACCCTTTTCGGCTTCCGGTAGGGCTATCCTCACGTATGTCGGACCAGACCGGACAGGCACTACTTCTGAAATGTCTAGGTCTGCAGCTCTCAAATACGGAAATATCTTACATCCGAGGCATAAAATGACAACTTCAGACAACATCAAAAAGGACCTTTGAACGAGAACGAAGTTAAAACATCTCCATAAAGCCTTGCTCCGTTACGGACCCCTGTGTGATTTGTGTTTTTTTCCGAGTTCAGATGTTGTTTTGTAGATGAAAAGCTGACATGTCGTGCTAAAGTCCGGGTATTTTCAAATCTTTAGAAAGTGCCGAAAATTGACTCCCCTGTAGGAAAAATGTAAAAAGAAGTCCATATGCATACATTTAGACCCCTGCACGTGACACCTGACTATAGACGAATGCAAATACGACTTTCATTTTAAAGTTTAGCCTGTTTTCTTTCATTTTCTTTACTTCTGGAAAAAGCTGAAGGACGTCATTTTCTGTGTTGTCAAAAACATACGCATGCCTGGTGAGATTGCATAAAATTGTGCCTATAACTGGTTATATAGTAGTTGATATGATGTGGTAGTATGAAACATTACGAAGGTGGTCTTCAGATATAATAATATGATATTTATATCTAATGCCTTTGTTTTAATTAAAAAAAAAATTGCTGTTTGTCTTTTTTGGCAAACTCTGGACGAATCATCATTGATGTTGAAATATCAGATTCTCAGTCCTTATCTGTTTATAGTGTTAAAACATGCAATATTTCTATTTATGTACTAACATCTATAGGCTCAATTCTATTCTGTTATCTATTCAAGTTTTTTTGTGTTTTGTTAATGTTCTGTGTCGCCATAGCAAGTTTTTTTTACCCCATTTGACAAACTTATGTGAAGATTACATAATAAATAACTAATAATTACAGGTTGTAACATGTAACAAGTTATATTTCAACTTATATGTTACTTTCATGTAAATAGAATAACTATATTACCAATTTTCTTGGTATCTTTTTCAAAAATTATATATCTGAAAGTTTAATATATTGATTTCATTTTTGGGTAGTTATCACTTCCTGTAGAACATGTACCAGCTGTCGAGATTTGTGAGAAATAGTACAAGGCTTATTAAAGATTCTGATATTTATTTGATGAATTTGATGATTAATACGAATTTGATGAATCCACAAATATCTTAGATTATATGAAGTAGTACACGCGTAGCGTAAACTTGCGCCAGGAAATGTTTATCATTTTTTAATTAAAACATGACATGCGTATTTTGTTTACGAAAGTTTGCATATCAAGACTATTCTTAATCCAGAACAATTGAAGTCATTTAGTTTGAACTGAAGTGAAGGGAGTGCTGCATGTAGATAGGAATAGAGCTAGAATTAGGTTCACACGAATGCCAACCCACTTAATTAGGCAGCCTGGGATAATTGTTTTACTTGTTAATCTACTGAATACTTCCAAGATTGTATCAAGTGTGTTTAGTCCCAACTTCTGTGTGAGAATGAGATAAAATAGGTAATAAAACCATAAAATACGCACTGTTACTGTATAAATGCCGCAATTGTTATTTTCTTCTTAATCTGTTTTTCATTGGCACAGTGTGACTTTGTTTAATGTGCAATATATAGCACAGAGTTAAAAAAATAATTTCAACATCAACCCATTAAACCCGCAGTTGAATGCTAAAACTTCTGCATATTTGAAATGTAAAATATAAGAGCACATAAAACGTTTTGCACTAACATATTAAAGTGGTTTGTATGACAAAAAGGAACAACGAAGCTTCTTTAAGCCTTGTGTACAAGTCCAATGTGTCGAGATAAGTTAGCGTTATGACTTCACAAGGTTAGATTTTCTTTCTTGAATAACTCAGAAGTTGAAAGCTGGATCTGATGAAGTAATTTCGTAACAACTTGCCCTTAAACGGCATATGTGAAAAAAAAAAGACAGATGAAGATTGGTTGTAACTTTTCATTTATATTAGAAAGCAGCCCACCTCTTAAAACAAATCGTTTCTTCTTTTTTAACTAAGCAGTCAGCTGTATGAGAATTGTGGCCACTTGTACAAACTTTAATTAAACACTTCTTATCAGCATAATTAGGAAACAACATATCAGGTTCTGTCCTAACCGTGAGATTGAGATTGTCTCCTTACGTGTTACATAAGTTATTTGAGCTGTGCCATGGGAAAACCAACATAGTGGGTTTGTGACCAGCATGGATCCAGACCAGCCTGCGCATCCGCGCAGTCTGGTCAGGCTCCATGCTGTTCGCTTTTAAAGCCTATTGGAATTGGAGAAACTGTTAGCGAACAGCATGGATCCTGACCAGACTGCGCGGATGCGCAGGCTGGTCTGGGTCCATGCTGATCGCAAACCCACTATGTTGGTTTTCTCATGGCACGGCTCATTTAAGTATTGAAACCTTCGAGTTGTTGTTTCTTTCAGGATGTACTGGATAAATGTGATAGCGGTTATTTCTGGGATAACATGCGTTTCTAGCCACACAAACTATGGTGATCGTATACCTAATGGTTACAGAGTGCCACACCCTTGTGGTGGTGGACAAACATGGGAGGGAGTAGGTCATCATTATCCCGGTGGAGCGAGGGGGACCGGCGGTATCAGAAACCGGTTTGGCATCGACTTTAAACTTGCTGGTCTGGTAAGTAAAAACAATTGCACTCATCAGTGTTCTCTTCGACATACTGATAATTAACAGGGAATGGAGTACTGCAGTTAGGAGAATTACGTTTGCTATTGCATGTGCCAGGTGGTTGTTTTAAAGCTTCAAATCACATATCTGTCTGTTTTCTTGATCAGTATATAGAATACTATTGTACTCAATATCTCTTTCTTTTAATTATTTGCGAGTACCCGTATTGTATTGTGTTGCTCTGATTGCATTGGTTCGGTCAGTGTTTCCAGGGATTTGACATTATTCAGAAATCATTTTACGAGGTAGATGTCCTTGTCCGTTTCTTTGTCTTTGATTCTACCTTTCTTAAAATAATATAAAAGAGGGAGCAAAAAGTTTATTGAAATTTTATTGATTGTTCTCGCCGACATGTCAACCCAGTGAGTGTTTACAGATCAGGATGTGGATTTGACACTGTCAGTTTTCAAAAGCTTTGATAGCACAAAATATATTCTGCAATCAGTTTAACACATTCGGGACTCCTTATCAAACCACCCATACTGTTTTACCATCCTGCAAAAACAGACAACATGTAATAATCGCATCATGAACACGGATGATGTTTTATCTAATTGTGTCAGAAAAAAACCCATTTGGCCTGTGCTTTTGAACGTGATGTGTATGGGGAAACTGAGCTCTATCTAAAATCAACTTGAGATTATATAATGAACAAAGTAAGTTTTGATTTAATAAAATTTAACTTCTTGCCGTTAATATAATGCAATATATGGTCAATAACAGTATTTATCATGCATATTTAAGTGTCTTAATATCACAGTATTTTTAGAAACAAAGGAAGCGATGTAAACATACCAAAGGTTTTTTGGCAAGCTAATATTTTTGTAGCGGCGTTATGTACCATACAAAGATTTAAAGATGTGTAATCCACATATACCATTTGGCGTAATGTTGAAAATATGTTTTAGAAAGAGAAAGTAAGATATTTATGATAAAATATCATCATTTTTCCTACTGTATATAAAACGACCGATTGCTATGGAAACGCTACTTTGACCATTAATTCAGGAGTAAACTACAATTTCTGATTTGTTCTATTTAGAAGGAAAATAGTCATACAGAAGTCTATTCTGAATAATTTATGCATCCCTTATCAAAACGAAGCGTGGCAGAATATCATATCTTGATAACAGATAGGACTACTTTGTTGTGAACTATTTAAAGACTGTCTTAACACAAAATGGTATCTAACTATCTATGAAAACGTCCAGAACGTGATTTTTTTTCAGTTCGGCACGTGAGATAACGAAACATATGAATAAATGTACATTCGCTGTTTACATTTTATGTAATAAGATTTTAAGAGAAAAAAGACGAGAATATCGTTCTTCCTCATTTTGAATACTTTGTCACTATGCTTGCGGTCACTGTATGGCATTATTGTATGTAATTCTTTGGTATTAAACTGGTGCTGGTCTTATGTTTTCATATTCTATAATGTGATACAACTGCCAGAGGCAAGCCTGAAAGGGATATTCAGGTTTTAGCGTTGTTTTTACTCATTTATAGCCGCCACCGTTAACCCATGAGGGTCGCTACTCCAGAAGATTACCGATCCCTGGTTTCGTAATCTGACAGTGTTACCGCTTGACCGCTGCGACTGATCACATGATCCATTTATGTTGTTTTACTCATTCGGTTAAATAAAACAGAAATATATGCGTTATATTACGTTATGTGAAGTCGCGGAAACATATGACAAATTCTTTAACCGACAATCTAACTATCGTATGTTTGCATAGTTACAATAATTGAATTCTGGAAGAGAAGTGAAAAATTGTATTTTGTAGCAATTTTCTGATGTCTTTTTAACCTTGCATACGTAATTCAGGTTAGCATAATCATGAAAAGTACACTTCAAGTCGTAAAGAAAAGAAATAATTCTTTTGAGCTACAAACTTCAATTTAAAAAAAGTTTGACTAGTCGACGAAAATTCCAACCTGGATTGAATGGAACAACTTATTTCCAGCCGAGCCCAAGGCAGGCGTCTTATTTACCTCCCCAACATTCAGTATAGGCCGATACTGCAGGAAACGGTACCAATTTTAGTAAATCACCCAGCACTGAACACTAGTGGGGATATCATCCGCGACCGGGAATCAAACCCGGACCGCTGGAGTTTTAGTCCAACCTGCTAACCACTGTGCCACTGACTCCCTGTTTGAGAAATGTGAGAATAATGTTACCTTAGTGATTAAACGGATTACTTCTTGTATAACGTTAGAAAATAATATGTAGTGAGCAAATATTTAATAAACATTTGATTGGTACCACGTGAAAAAGGGCATGTAGAGTAAATCATTCATTTCTTGTTATTATTCATAATCATAGTATTAACTAAATGATATATTAGATCATTTTACCTCATATAAATACCCAATGCAAATATTCTATTAGTTTTAAATAAATACTGCATTCTTGAGAGGGTGATATGAAAAATGTTCACCTCGAGATATATGAATATCAACCGGGGCGTCAGCCGGTCAATTTTGACAATATACTATTATATATAATACTGTCCTACTCCGTGTAACATTTTTTGAAATCTGGTAATAAAAACACTATACCTCAAGGAGGGGACTATGATCCTTACAAAACATATGTCAAAAACAATCGCCCCTGTCTTTTAAGTGACAGAACATTTGTTTTCGTGCAAGAGCATTAGTATAAATTATGTAAATTAGATCTATTAATTATAATAACTGTATTTTTGCAACAAATTGTTAAAAAGACGTTTCAGAAACGTAAAGGATGTAAAATCTTAAAATGTAACATAGTTCTGGACTTTTGAAAATTGTCATCTATAGCCTGCTGTACTTAAATGTTTCAGCATCACTATTGTTTAGAAAGATTTTTGTGATTCCATTCAATAGATGTTTCAAATGATATAACAACAACTGCATATGAAAAACAAGAAGTATACGTGTACAGTCCATAAGAAGTTGAAATGTATGCAATTACTTAGTAGAATCACATCAATAGAGGATATTTGTTTGTTTCCAGTGTGATATCGAAATACATCTTCACCGATAAGGGAGACAATAGTTTTAGGCTATATGCCAATAAAAGGTTCTATGTTTCATATATAAAATTCAGCTACTTCAGATCAATTTTGATAGAGTTTCTAGATTTTCACTCCGTCGTAGATATTTTTCATATGATATCCATACATTTGCTCCAAGAACACGAAAAGAAAAAGGGGCAGTGAAATGCAAGTCAACTGAAGTCAGGTACCCTCATATTGCCGCATTTCAGAAAGCGGTCGGCAGAAATAGCCAGGAAATATTAATTTAGGAGCTGCATACCATAACAGGTCTATCAAATCTTTAAAACTCGGGCGCGTCTTCGTGTTAAAACACAGTGAAATGTCATCATCATTCACTGTGGTAAACTCTGGTTATACATCTAATTAAGCTGAAGTTCTATGAATTTATCTAAGTAAGTTTATACCATTATACTAATCATATTTCTGTATGTAGAGTTGCACTGTGGACAAGTGTTAGGATCCCAAGCACTTCAAACTGCAATGTCAAAATTACAGGTAAATGGGAATTCCATTTATTACCAAAGAGTGGCCCTGTATGTTAAACGTTATATAATTTTATGATTTAAACATAACATTAATCAGTACGTAACGCAAAAGTGGCTTCGGCACACCTGGGGAAGTGAGACATCTGACCTTTTCCAATATGCACATTCTTTCCCATTCAAATATCTTGTACTTGAATTATGTATCTTATCTTATCCAAATGAATGCGGATGCCTTTCAGAATTACGCAGTTAACGCGTGATTTAGAACAAACTGCAATCGCGTATCGCAAGATCATGTACATCCACGCTCAATTTACGGAAGTACAAGCATCTCCCGTTGATAATAGCTTGACGGAAAATTAAACCCAACTGGTTCTTCCTTTAATGAGTCTGTTTTGAAAGTACCTTCGTATTCATGTCATGATATCAAATCAATGTAATTTGGTGTTTAATACTTAATGCACCTAGTTATCTTATCTTAAAATGTGCACTTCAATCGGAAATTACCCTCAAAGGCACGCGTGTAATGTCTTCTAATCACATATGCAGCTAGAGACAATAACACAGTTTTCAAAATGAATTTATTTGACATTTATATACAAATATTTGAAATTTCAGACCATTTGCTGTCCAAACGACATATAAATGTTTGATACATTTCTCAAGATAAAGACTGTAAATACGCCGAATTAGAAAGGGATTAAAATTGGGCCCTACCCGCTGTGCATTTGTTTAAAAGACTTCTGTAAGAAAAACTTTAAAAAAATTCATTTCAAAAACCGTAAGGCCAAGAACTTAGATATTTGGCATGTAGCATTGTGTAGTGGTTCTCGGCCAAGCTGACTCACATCATACCCCTTGAGTCAAAATTTGCCTCACTCAGGGCTTCACTTCATTCACAATGCTATATATAGACTTATAAAGGAAAGACTTAAGAAACGTCTTCTTTTCTAATACCTCAAAGCCTTAAGCATACATATTTGGCAGGTAGCATCGTGCAGTTTCTCTGTTTAGTTTATTCATGCTTCTTGGATCGAAATTGGCCCTGCCAGGGCGTTTGCTCATTTTACATCTTTGTTTTAAAAATCTTCTTGTCTAAAATTGTAATGCTTAGATATTAGGCTTGCAATTTTTTGTAGTGGTCCTCTACCAATTTTGTTCAAATTATGTCCCTAGGGTCAAAATCGGTCAGATGTGTTCTATTTCAAACAATACTATTTAACACACAAACATTTTTATTACGCGATTGCATAAAAGGTATGTATTTATTGTTCATTTTTCAAATATGAAATTATGGCATAATATAAATTTAACAAAATGTATGTACAAATTAATTTGCAATTAGTGGGACTTGCAGTGGTGAAGAGTGTGCAGTTTCAGATATTATTTATTTAAGACATTCGTACACGAATCATTTCAGACTGGTCAGTACTGTGGCCAGCTTCACAATATACTATAATTCAGGAAAACAATACTGGTATTTTGCTTGAGATCGCCGGTGTTTGAAAAATTGTAGACCTCTGTAATAATTATACCTTCAGTGAAATTCTGATAAACATCAGTAAAGACATCTAATTTTTTACTAGTGTGGAACTACACACATTCTAACAGAATGGAGAATAATTCATTTGTTTTTGTAAACTTGTTTTCTAATCCATTCATATACAAAATTCATGTATATTGTTATAATGTGCAGTTTTCGAAATAAATACTGTTGAAACCAACATTGATGACACAAAACACGTTACGTTGCTTGAACTAAATGAGTATAATTTGGTTAAAGTCACCAAAAAATCATAGAATAGAAAGATTTTTTTCTGAAAGATCTAAATACATTTAACTCATGAACAACACGATTTACATTTTCACTCGCGGCTGCGCCACTCTTGAAAACATTGCGCATGTTATGTTGTTCACTCAGATCTTACACTATCACAATTCTCTATATAAAAAAAAACAATATTGCGTTTCTTTCAGCAAGATTGTATAGTCAAGGTTTATTAGTAAAAGACAATATCTGTCCTCTCTGACTCTTGAAACTGAGCATTGCATTACAATGTACAAAGCTGTTTGTTCTGGTATCCTTATTCAATTTCATAACATTCCGAATTATGCTGATAAACTTCATCATAATTAATGATTTACAAAACTATAGCACCATGAGAGTATCAGCAGCATCGGTGGAATAGAAATAATTTTAAGTATATCGGTTGTTACTTTATTTAACTGTGTTGGAAACAGTAACTGATTAAACCTGGCTACCGCTAAAATGTTTCCAAATGGGTCATGTTAAAAAGAAAAATAGTATCAGACCGATGAAAGAAAACTTTTAGAATAAAGTATTTACGCCTTATCGCAGAATTTCATATGCTGGTAATTGACGGAACTATTTTTACATCTATCTGAAGCTTGTGTCCTGTCGGTAACATATATAGAATGCGAGTACCCCTTCAGACACGTGGAGATGGGGAAACATATGAATAATTGTCTCCTTGAAATCCATCTTTTTAGAGAAACTTTTGCTGTTTTGGCAATTCAGATATTCTAAGCGGTCTTTTACGCTTTTTGTTACTATTCATGTCTTCTTGTGAGCTAAACGTAATACTGAAAAAGAATTTTCCTTCTAATGTCATGGTAGAGTTGCTTTTGGTCTTTTTGATATGAACATTCTGCCACTCCGAATATTTTGTATTTAAAAGATTTATCTCATCAGATTTATCTCATCAAAATGAATATGGATGCATGTGAAACTTGTGCACAGTTTATGCGCTATTTCCTGCAGACTTTAATAACGTATCGCGAAATCCTGTACATCTACGCTCCATTTACTAAAGAACAATCAACTCTCCTTGATAATAGCTTGTCGGAAAATTAGTGCTAGCTGTTTCTCTTTTGATGAGCTGCTTCATGAATATGTTACAACAAGTTTGATATCAAATGAATGTATTTTGGTGCTAGATACTTAGCGTAAAGATATCTTATCTTAAAATGTGCATTATTCATTATATGGTGTAACTGAATCGATGCTCTTAGCGGTACGCATGGAAATTTCTTAACATCACGTGTACGGCTAAGGATTTTATAAGACAGTTTTGAATTCAATTTGTAAAACAAAATTAAACACAAACAACTTTTTTAGAACCTTGATACATTACTATTTTAGTACCTATCCTGATACAGATTTGTTTGAATACAGGTTAATTAGTTTACAGTATGCCAAATTTACAAAGATTGGAAATAAAACTAAGAGGAAACTCTGACGAAATTTAGCATTAAAGCAACTATTTTCGTTATTCATGTATATGGCGTAACGACAGTTCGTTTCTGTCGGCAACGTAAACAAGTATAGTAAAAGTATGTAAAGTAAGACATGCATAGTTATCCAGTCATGCAGAACGGTGGTTATTTTCAGATTAGCATGTTATTACCTTGCATGAAAATGGCAGACTTTCACCAAATGTCATACGTACATGTATACAGAAAAAAACTGTATGAAGATCCTATTGAAACATATGATGCAACCGAGAAATTTAACAACACACTCGGTTTGGTCGAGTCTGTACATAATAGACTTTAAGCCCCTTACGGCCCTAGTACAGGCGTAAGCAAAAATCTGTAACAATTGAATGTACTTTATGATCCCGCAGGACCAGAAAATATAACAACATTCGGGTCCAAGTATTGGGAGAGTTTAATGGCCACAATACGGCCTTTAATACCAGTCGTGCTAAATCTTTGAATATACGGTGATAAAAGCCTGTAAGCATCAATTGCAATTGATGAAAATAATACCAGACTCGGTTTGAAAAAGTCAGTTCATGAGAGGTAATGAAATGAAATGCGGTGATATTTCTTTGGCGTCCATATGGTAGTTGCTGTTGATAAGGAATAAATGTGTTATAAAAACCCTTACATACATTTTAATCACGTTTAGATTTGCAACATAGTTGTACAATTTTAAACATGTGATTCTTGCTTTTATAAATGAGGAATAACATGAATTATAAATAAAAGTAAATTCAAATTTTTAACAGTAAGACTAATATCATGTATCCATTTAAAGCACTATTATAACACGCAATGTTACGGGAGAACGTTATAATATCACGCATAATAGTCATAAAATACATGCTGCGAATTGGAATTTTAAATACTAGTAACTTTGATATAAGGTACCTATTTGGATTATAACAGACACATGTATGCATCATATATTTTCATCGCACTCTTCGACAGAACTGGTTGCTTTCAGTCATATTTAAATTTTTATTCTAATGCAATTTCGCTACATGTCCAGCGGAGAAAAGAACTTGCCTAAAGTTGTATTATCCGATTAGATATAAACAGATTTGAAAGAAATAAAAAATTGATTTATTTACTCATAAGAGGCTTAAACAAGCCTCATCTTCCTTTGTGTTTAATATTATAAGAATGCAAATGATATGTACTGATAATGTACCTTGGAAGTGGTACTTATCCAAGACGATTGAAGAGTAACAACACTGAATTGACCAATAAGCTTATTTATTTTGTTGTGTTTAACGTCGCACCGACACAATTATAGGTCATATGGCGACTTTTCAGCTTTGATGGTGGAGGAAGACCCCAGATGCCCCTCCGTGCATTATTTCATCACGAGCGGGCACCTGGGTAGAACCACCGACCTTCCGTAATCCAGCTGGGTGTCTTCCTCACTTGAAAAATTCAACGCCCCGAGTGAGGCTCGAACCCACATCGATGAGGGGCAAGTGATTTGAAGTCAGCGACCGTAACCACTTGGTCACGGAGGCCCCCGACCAATAAGCTGAAGCCAGAATAAAAGCAATGATCATAATTGAAAAGGAAAACTAAATAGGCACTTTTGCCAACAACTGATCAGGCAGAAAAATATGACCTACAACCTATATTTGTTTAAAATTCTCTGTCATCGTTAACAAAACAATTATTTTATACGCCGTCCTGAGGCCATGCCAGAAAGTTTAGAAGTGCATACAGTTTAAACATTTATCAATTACATTCAAGAAATGTTATGACTTAAAAGAATCCTTACTGCGAATATTTCAGTTTTGGAGTTTTAGCAAAAGGTAGTTGCTGTCACTAAGATACCTTGGCTTACACAAATTTGATACAGAATATACAATGTATATCTAACAATGAGAAATAACAAAACGATAAAACTGGTATTACTTATTTGTAACAGCCTACGTAGAATGATCTTGTAGTCATCATTTCATTTCAGCATTTCAAAAGTGTTTCAGACGCTTTGCTCATTTTAAATATTTCTCAGACTGTTCAGGAGTACTTCGCTGCAAATAGCATAGATCAAAGGGCCGCTGTCATTAAATCTAGCTATAACATATTAAGGTTGTGAACCCGTAATGACACTTTGCAATTTGAGTGTGATTACGTATTCCCGTAAGCAATTCGACATTCCGTAGAGTAGTATTGTTTTCCGTAAAAAACGGAGAATGCCGAAACAGCATACGTAATTTGCCGATTAATCACGGAGCTATATTCTTCGTATACAGTTTCCTTGCTAAATTACTTGTAGCTCTGTTCCGCATATAGCTCCTTAGTATGGAAAGCCGTAGTTCACCCCCGGAGTACTATTCATTTTTTCTATATAACCATATATGGCTGTTCTTCTACTTCCCTTATTCATTGCCGGTGAAGGAGTATCCAGACTATATCGTGTTCTTCTCCGCCGATTGTATAAAAGGACGAAGAACAACCAACACTGGTATTGTACATCTTCCCATGATGATTTTTCGACGAAGCATCTAAACTCTGTTCTCTGTCGGTTTTTGTAAGGAAACGAAGAATAACCAACCGCATGTTATACAATTCCCTGTTTTTTTCTCGATACTCCGAACTATGTTGTGTTCTTCTCTGTCGTTTGTTAAATTATAATTTAGATAAGCCGTAGTTCACCCCCGGAGTACTATTCATTTTTTTCTATATAACCATATATGGCTGTTCTTCTACTTCCCTTATTTTATGGAAAGCCGGTGAAGGAGTATTCAGACTATATCGTGTTCTTCTCCGCCGATTGTAAAAAAGACGAAGAACAACTAACACCGGTATTGTACATGTCCACATGATGATTTTTCGACGAAGCAGCTAAACTCTGCTGTGTTCACTGTCGATTTTTGTAAGGAAACGAAGAACAACCAAACGCATGTTATACAACTCCCTCATTTTTTTCTCAATACTCTGAACTATGTTGTGTTCTTCTCCATCGGTTGTTTTAAACATAATACTTTTCAACGCGATACTTCTCACACAATGAATTTGGGAAGTAGAAGAACAGCCATATATGGTTATATGGAGAAAACTTAATAGTACTCCGGGGATGAACTACGGCTTTCCATACCTTAGTATCTTTATGCAACATATTACATTCATTTTATTTCAAAAATGCGACTTGAGATATAAAAAAGTCAGAATCTATATTCAGTAATATATGTGGAGTTGGCACTGGGATTGGCTGCATTTATATTGAAAAACGCATGCCGAGCTGCAATGCCGAGTTTAGTCAACGGCATCCGATTTTATATAGCAAAACAAAAAGAATACAGAGCTGGAATGCCAAGACCTACATTGTATTTTAATCTTTCGTCGTAATAAATGAACGCCGAGCTACACCATGAGTCAGGACAACCTTGGGTCATGTTCAGTACATTTAATTGAAATATTGAGGCTTGGATCAGCTGGGTCATGCTAAATGTATCAGGACATTATCTCTAAGACATAAAGTTTCCGCATTTACACAGAATGTCAGACCGGTTGTAATTGAAACTATTTGCGTCTGCTCTTTCAAAGACGGTAACCACGTCAGTTTGTGCAAGCACATAGTCGAGATTTTTCTGTAGGTGATTCTATATAGACAAAACTAGAGCTCTGTCCATAATCAAAAGCATTAATATTTTGATTTGTGTAAGCCAATATATCCTTAGTGAGATTTAGGTAAAAAGTTGGTGACTGTGTAATTTTTAATGTCTAGTTTGTGTAAAAATATTTCACGTATGAAGTCTCAGATCTAATTTAAAGGTCATAACTCGACCACTGTTTGCCAATCAACATTTCTGTGCGGTAATAGGGAGTCGTATTTGAATTTGCACATGACTGCGTTCGTATAGCTATTCCGAATACAGCTCCTCGGGGAGCTATATCCGAAGGGAGACATATAGGATGTGACAGAGCCTTTCATTTAGGATTATATGCCTGTAAAACTGATGTGTAGGGCATTCTTCTGTAAACATAATTTGAAACATTATCATCGGATCGAGTGCGCATTTATATCTCCTGGAACCTTTGAACAAAGTCAACGCATATAAACCTCGCACCAAACCGCACCAACTTCTATCTCAAACCGCACAAAGCAGGATCTAAACAAACCTGCAATGCTGATTTTAAAGTGCATTAGCGAAATCCATATAACGTGTCAGGCATACACTAATTGTAGATAATGTAGAATTATTTCTGAAACTCATTAATATCAAAACGGATGGTTAAAATGTGAAGTATACCATGGGGAAAGGGCAGACGTATCACAGTATGGAATCTTATTATTTTAAGACTCCGGTTACCATAATCCAACACTCTTGGTTCGATTCCCGAACAGCTTGGTCTGCTTTGCGTAATAGTTGTTTATGGTGGCCATTCATGTACATTTGGGGGAATCTCATACCCAAACGGAAGACTAGGTCTCCCAACAATAATTAACAACACAACAACATTACTTCAATTAAAGACATCATGTTATTATTATTATTATCATTATTCATATCGGGCAAATGCCCACACAGTGATAAATTTATTACAACTAGCACTATGAATTGTCACTTATTTAAACAGTCAGTGTCAATATGCTTATTTCAATAGACAGATCTTTTGCGGTACCAAATAGGTGATAGATATATCAGATCCTCCGCGGTACCATATAGGCGACAGATAGATCAGATCCTCCGCGGAACCATATTGGCGACAGATAGATCAAGCCCTTAGAACACTGTTTTCAAATTAAACGTCTGTCCCTGTATTGCGTAAAGCTTCCTATAATTTGTCCTGCTGTCGTTGTGGAGATATGTGGCCGCTAAGTAATTCTGAAGTCGCGATAGTAACACAACTAAGCACATCTGACTGGCGCGTAGCGGAAACTCAAGCTTAAGGTGTTATGTGACAAACGAAGAATAAAAACTATTTTAAGCCATCCCCTGATTTTCTTGACCCAGTGGACTAATATGGTAAGTTATTAAAGTGTTACACAACACGCAAGATTTGTTACACCATGCACTACCGTGCTACACCATGTACGGACGCGCTACACCATGCACTAACGCGCTACACATGCACTGACGTGCTACACCACGCACTAACGTGCTACACATGCACTGACGTGCTACAACACGCACTAACGTGCTACACCACACACTAATGTGTTACACCACGCACTAACGTTCTACACATGCACAACGTGCTACACTAGTATGCACCAACCGGCTGCAGGGCCTCACAAAACATTAGCCAAACAACAAGGATTACTCGAGAGACACCAAAATATGCACGAGCGAACCTCGAGACCCTGTAAGATCGTATTTTTAAATTTTGTTGTACGCAGTAACAGGGGAGGCCTAAAATACGTTCACTTTCACACATTTAATGGTAAAAGATTTACTAAGATTATCAGTTCTAATGAACTTCGAATAGCTGGAAAATACATGCAACTCTAAAGCTAGAATTTCCTCCACAAAATTTTCTCGAGAAAATTTCCGCCAAATTCTAGCCTAAGTTCTCTAGCCTTAGTTCTCTCAAAGTGCGACGCAAAGTTTATCAAGTGAAAAAATCAAGGCCGGAGTTAGACGAATGGATTCATCTGCGCGAAATAATTCTATCGCTTTATAAAAAATGTCAATTTTGAGAATCCTGTTACGACTGTTCTGAACTATTTCCTTATGCCCTATTCCATTTATACGGCGAAGTTTATCAATGGACAAGTGAAACGATACACAAGGAGAGGACCATTGTGGTACCAAGGAGGCCTGCTGTAGGAGCATGTGTAACCTGACAGTTTCGAATCGAATGTTTAGAGTAATAACACTAATTGTAGATAATGTAGAATTATTTCTGAAACTCATTAATATCAAAACGGATGGTTAAAATGTGTAGTATAGCATGGGGAAAAGACAGATGTATCACAGTATGGAATCTTATTATATTCTAAGTTGTTGATTTTCGATATTTCAGGAATCTTTATCGGGATTAAATAGAAACATTTGATTATGTTAATAAAACATTCGTAATGCTGCGTACTACTGTTACTACATGTCTAAATAGGAAATGTTTAAAAACACTTTGGTGTACGTTAAGACGTGTTTCTCGTCTCCTGTGATAATGCTTATATTAGATATTAATTTCTACTCATCTATTACAAATCACTATTTGAAATGAAAGATTCAGACAGTTTGGTGTCATGTCTGATATTGGTTGTGGTTACTAGGCATGATTAACAGAATGATTCCATATTACTTCTGGAAATTGACCGTTTGCATTCTTGTTTTTTTCTACTTATTCGCTTATTCAGTTTTATAACATCATTGCTACCTCATTCATGACAATTGACGGTCACTGACACCATGACGGTAATATTACGGACATAAAGCAGCGCATATGGCACCGCTTCAGATACAAATTACTACAAGTCTATTACTTGATATACTATGATCTCAAAGTGCCCGCTGCAAAAATGTACATGGATAACATTGATTGTCGATAAACCGATTCCAAGAGAGTTCAGATAAAAAAATACCAGAAGCATTTAAAGCAACATGTATCAGACAGAATTGCTGTAACATTAAATATCATTTCTGTATGAGTTATATGCTGATATAAGACGTTATTATATTACTGTGCTCTATTTAAAGACAGTGTCATATCAGTAAAGTGTTATCTAGACATCTCCAGTTGAAGAAGAACAGAGTGCGATTCCTCATTCCAACACGCGAGATAGAGAAACATATGGATATTATGATATTCTCCTGTTTATATACAGAGCATGCTCGATTGATCTAGTCTTTAAGTCAAAAGGAACTTCGACGAATTTCCGTATATATAAAGTAGTTCTATTTTATACAGATTATCAATATCGTTTAAACTTTCCCGATAGTTATATGTAATAATGAAACATTTAAACATTTTATGGTGCTGTTTCTATCAATGAAATACGTAATTCTGTAATAAATTTAAACTTTACCTGCCGTCAATGTAATTTAGGCACACCTGGGAAATCTGGACATTTTTCAAAAGAACATTCTTTCCCATCAAATGTCTTGCACTTAAATTATGTTTTTCATCTTATCAAGTAAATGCAGATGCAAGTCAAAATCACGAATTTCAAGTGTGATTGCCACCAAATCAAATTGCAATCCTATTAGTAGAGTATGTGCATTCGCACTCAATTTGCGAAACTACAAACATTTCTCGTTTACTACATTTAATGAGTTTGTTTGAAAATTGGCATCGTACTTATATGATTAGATTTTACATTTATTTCAGTCTCATCTATACACATTACAGTAAAATCTATAGTCTTGTATATGATGACGTGTTTGATATCAATTAATGTGATTTGGTGCTTAATGATTAACAGAACAGAACAGAACAGAACAGAACATACATTTTTTAGAATTAAGCATAAACAGCTCATCTTCTTTTATATACAATACGAAAATGATAAGTATCTAAGCATTGAGTGAGAGTGAATAAAACCATTGGGCTACAATTTGGAGGATATTTTCTCCAACACAGTACATATATATATTTACAATACAGTACATATATATTTTTACACTCAAATGATATTTTCTAAATCTTTAAGGATACGCTCTCTGGTGTACAATTTCGGTGTATAAAACATTAATTGTATGCGCTTGTAAAATTGTGAACGTGCAGTGATTCGCACGAAAAAAAAACCTACTGTCAATAATTTTCCGATGAAACGATTATAAGAACAACTCGATAAACCCGTGCATCCATGAGTGACCGATATTTAGCATAGCAGTGTGCGGTTTACTAACAACTTTTCAAACCAAGTGAGAAACTGTGTACATATAACATTACAATATCGTGTCCAAATAGAATAAAACATACATTTATACAAGCACATTTTCAATAGTCCTTCGCGATAGTACAATGGAGAGCGTAACCACAGATAATATGCACAACAGACTTCCACGCTGTTTCAGTACTCAACGTCTTTAAGGTAGATTAATCATATACAAAAAAGAAACAGGCAACCTTCAGACTATTTCCGGGACTTAGTGGACAGCTTCAGGACAGCCGGCAGACGTCGAGCCTTGAAAACGCATAGACTTCTGGTGTGCAATAAAACTAAGATACATTATACATTATAGTGCAAACAAATCATGTTGACTTATTATAACGCATTCAATGCATTGTTTCTTATTTTAAACGCTTTGTTACAATATAAGGCTAGCTTTATCACAACTGATTTCCTCGTGGAATTTAGGAGTTCGATAAACTTGTACATACTAGGGTGTCTTACGTAGTAATTAGAAATATACAAATTTCATATTTCATTATATATGGGACAAATTATTACGAAATGATATGCAGCTTCGATAAGCTATATCGTTACAGTTACAAAGTGTATATTTTCTTTCACTTCTGTCAATATTATTATGTCTTCCTGTTTAACGTTGAGATGTATATCTTGAAACGTACATTATAAATTATATTTTCAACTGTTAATACATATATTCTCAAAAGTATGGGTGTCTGTTTCTTATCACCTGTGTGGTAGCGCAGTTTCGATACTTTGACTATTTACACACGTATTTTGTTCATATAAAGATTTACTACTTTCCAAATAGCCTACGACTAAAAACGGTGACCTCTTAAACTGAATGAAATGATATAATTAAGAAATAATATATCTCATCCAGTGATTTGTCGTTGAATAAATCATTGTTTGGAGTTCAGATGCGAAGGAATTATATCATCACAAGGGCGCAGCCCGAGTGATATAATAATACGCATCTGAACGACAAACAATGATTTATTCAAGAGCAAATCACTAAATGAGATATATTATTTCGATTCTAACACGTTACCAAGGATTTTTAAGTACATCCTTGACGACATTCATTAAATATTTGCCCGTTTTCAATCGGTTTCTTTTCAAGCGCGCCGCCATGCCGTTTGACGCCATGACGTAATAATTGTGACGTCAGAACAGTGATTTGTTTAACAAATAATCAAGGCCTTCGCGTTGTTTATCGTCTAATTTACCACGGTTCAGAGTTTAGATGCGTAAGAATTGAACCACGAGGGCGTTAGCCCGAGTGGTTAAATACTGAAGCATCTGAACGATGAACCGTGGTAAATTAGACGATAAATCACAAGAAGGCCTTGATTGTTTTCATTCTGACATGCTCATTGATATATTTTAATAAATGTTATACTGGACTTCATTTACGCGAGGAGTCATGTATCGGACGTCATACGGCAATTTGACGTCATAATTGACGTCATAATGCTCTCTTACCGGTCCGCGCGTCAACCGTTGTTTATCGCAGAATATACAGAGCTTGATTTCCTTCTTTGTTTAACTGGAAATCAAACCGAGTCATGTTAGAATGTTTAATAATTCACTGTTTTCTGCCTTCTTTGTTTAATAGGAAAATGAATCGGATCGTGTTAGAATTAATTTTTACCAATGAAAGGCTTAACCTAACAATTTGAAAAAAATCAAACTTCACCAAATCATAGAAAGAATACACTTTAAAGAAACTGAAAATATTAAAAAAAAAAAAAAAAAAAAAAAAAATGTTAGCATGTATGAATAACTGCTTGAAAGTCAATCAGAATTACGACCTTTATATTTCAGGAATAAACTATAAATTAATGTAGATACGAAATTCGGAGACATTATGACAGCGTGAGCCTATTTAAAACACTATTACCATAAAGAATACAATTTAAAAGGAGCAATAAAGTCATATTACATGTTGTTATATACTGAGCAACAAAACATGCATGCTGCGAATTGTTAACATTTATTGCAATTTTTAATGTATTTTAGATAATAAAAATAGATACATTATGAAATTGTTTAAACTACCTTATTATAACAGTTCAGTAGGTTAAAGTAAACTCAGTATCACCTTGTTTTCATTCCCTTCGGAACAAAATTTCCAGTTGTGAATATGTCAAATATTTCACATTTTTTTCCAACTGGTAACTCATAGCATTCGCTTATATCTGAAATCTCGTTTCCAAGACATGTAGGACATACCGTACATTTCAGTTATGCATTTTGAGGCAGGATGTATAAGAAAATTTGGGAAAAACTTATTTTATTTGCTGATTTTGTGTGTAACTTTTGAAAATGAAGAGTAAGTTATTCGTTACATTTCATGTTGAGCATAATACGTTCAAAACAGAGCGTGTTATAAGAATATAAGTATATAAGAAGCTATGTCAATAAAAACGCAATATTAAATTCCAAGAAGAGTATGTATGACTTATTGTTCAGCCGCGTTTCCCGTAGAATGGGTGTGTTTTGCATATTCTGTTATTTATATTCATTTGCCTATATACGTGATTTTAATTGCTATTAATAATAAATGTAGACAATACGTAAGTCTGTAAAAAAATCTGTTCTGTTCTGGCCTGTTCTGTTTAATACAGGATTTTGTAAATGGACATATAGAAAACACATACGAGGTTCTATTTATTGTTTAGCTGTTGAAGGTTTGTTATATATAAGTTTGTATTATTAAAAGCTTTAAGCATAATTCAATTGTTCTTGATTAAGTACGCCGTATAAGGCCGCGTGTAAGTCAGAACAATAAGTAAATAGTTCCCCTCTTGCTATATTACTTGATTTTATTTTCTTAAGGCAAGAATAAAATCCTGGAAGCATTTAACAAAACTAACATGGGTTAACCTCAGCAACGTCTGTCCCAGACCACAGAGCCATGGTATATAATCTCAAACCTCAACGGCGTTAATCTAAAACCACACCCAACATCAATTAAAACTGCAATCGTCAAAATCGCCAATCCAAACTGCATCCAGCTTTAACAAGTTTGAGGTTTTTGCTTTGTTTACACGGCATTTCAGTATGTATGCATTTAGCAGACATGATGTTTGTAACATGTGAGGTATTATGCAGTAATTGTAAATATGTGCAGTCTGATCTAAAAGTATATCCCCGAAATTCGTTAATGCCGAAACAGATTGTAAAAAGGTGAAATATATAATCAAGGCTTTACTTCGTTACTTCCTGAGGCAAGGAGTGTGTGCGTCATCAGACATGGAATCTAAATTAGTTTTGATATCTAGGAATTTGCAATTTGTCAGATTTATCAGAAAAGTAATTAAGCACTAACGAAATAAAAGAAAAAATAGTATTTTGTAATCAAATACATTATTTTGTACATTTCAGTGACCATCTAACAAGGGGATAAAAAGTATCAAACATATTTGTTCTTCCTTTATGTATGGTTAAATATCTCTTGAGTGAGGATTGATGCAAATATAAACTATTACTGCCTTTCTGTTATTAAGCCATCAGTTTCTTTGAGCATTATTTTAGACTGGTCTCTGTTTGTGCTTACTGTACATGCCCACAAATTAGAACAAACGGGTTGCATTATAAAGCAATATTCATTGTCCTAATACCTGATGGTGCTGATATGTACGATCCTCACACTCTGACACCATGGGAGTAACATTTAGGTTACCAAGCAGTACACACAATGAAACGTATTACAAGATCATTGCTTGTACATGTTATGCTAAGGTATTGTAGTTACAGCTATGTGAATGGTAACTGACTAAAGCTAAGTGTTGATAAGACGCTTCTAAATTGGTATTTTAAAAATGATACCAGTTGTAATCGATTCCCTATTCAGACAAGTGAGATCGAGAAACGTGTTAATGATTTTCGTTTTGACAACATACACAATATGTTAAAAGATCTAGTTTGTAGACAAGAAAAGACTTGAAGAAATCAAAATGGCTGTCTATATGCTAAGCGTTGTCTAAAACTAGTCTATTTTGTTGGCTGTTTAAGAATATCAAGACAGTGTGTACTCGTTCGAAAATATTTTTTTCTATTTTCCCCTGTTTTTATTATGTTAAACTGTTTGTTTTCTGGTTTGTAACAAAGTGAGAAGACAGTACAGACAAAACTACTTTTTGTATCTGGCATTCTTGTATATCCTTAAGCGTGAAAAAGGGTTTTGACACTTCCATGCTTCTGTAGAACCATCTATTGCAAATTCATTTTTTTTTTTAATTTTGTAAAGGTTACTTGACGCAAAATTTGTTTTCTGACTATATCATCGATATGACTATAAACTTTGTCGATCTGGGAACACAGTATATTGATTATTTTGAATAATGCATTTTCCTTTATACGCGTCTGTCTTTCGGAGGAGAAACTAATCTGTATATTCCGGTAAAATATCTTTCTGTAGAACTACTCTTTATCTTTGCAGTTATCAAGCTGTGCGTAATATTTGATATGATATATAATTGAGCCGCGCCATGAGAAAACCAACATAGTGGCTTTGTGACCAGCATGGATCCAGACCAGCCTGCGCATTCGCGCAGTCTGGTCAGGATCCATGCTGTTCACTAACGGTTTAACTAATTGCAGTAGGCTTTAAAAGCGAACAGCATTGATCCTGACCAGACTGCGCGGATGCGCAGGCTGGTCTGGATCCATGCTGGTCGCATAGTCACTAAGTTGGTTTTCCGATGGCGCGGCTCATATGTTGGTTTAATTCTTTTATCTTTCACATTTCAAGCTGATACTAATTTTTAGCCAAAGTGCCTATTTAAGTGTAATGCATGTTATTAACAAATTTGTAAATAAGGAAAGAACAGAGTAAGTGCTTTTGTATTTTTGTTGGCCGCTAAGTGCGAATGCTCTTGTAATATTTAGACGTTAAAAATGATACATTCCTGTTGTTTTTTTATGCAGATTGATTTTCGCTCTTTCAAGTAGGAAAGCAAATAACTGAAATTGAGATAAAAGTGAAATAGAAGTTCCAGTGACCACGAGACCTGTTTAAAGGATTTTCATGTATTTGTTTCATGAAATGGATCTGAAATTTATCCACACTGTTTAAAATTTACTCAGTGAAATAAAGGAAACGAAACGAGATCAGATTTATCAAAATATATCTTGCTTTACGACAATCGCTACATGATAAGAAGTGAAGTCGCAGGAACATGTTACAAATAAATTAAGTCAAGAATGGAACCATCAGACTACCATTAGTGTATTTTGATAAAGTGAAAAAAGGAAAGTAACCTAGAATATTTTAAAGAAATTTTAGCGAATATGCTAATCTACAATATGAAGGTTAAGAGGGTAAGTAGTTAAGGTTGCTAACTTTGAATCACTGCCGCCTCACCGATGCGGGTTCGAAATCTCGTTTAAGATGTAGAATTTTTTTGTGAAGAAAATAAAAAAGTTGAAAACCTCAGGTCGCCCAACACGACACAAACGAAAATGTTGCCGTCCAGTTGTCTCAGGGAAGAACGATGGTTTTACGAAGGTGCCAGTCCTTGGCAAAATAATGCTTGTAGGGGCACCTGGGTTCCTCCACTATAAAAAGCTGACATGTCGCCGCATGACCTAACTTCTGTCGCCACCACCCTATACCCAACAAAAAATAAAAGAGCTTAGGTCAGGTAAGCAAACTCCAGAGTTGTAAGTGAAAGGTAACATTTATCTTGTTTGCCATAAAGTATAAAAACTATCACTTCTATAACAATTAGAAAAAATCAATTTTCCACAGTTAGCCTACTTGTATGACCCTTTAAATAGACATTGCTTGGCACTTGACTTCATTAACTGATAAAAATGTCGAAACAAATTCATTCATCTTCTTACAGTTTCACATACAGAACTCATTATAGAATTTATCATTAATGTCTAGCAATGTCAAATGTCTTAATTTGCAGTAAATCCTTGCAGCAGTGAGTAATGCTGTTATTGGAAGGCTGTCTAGGGCAAAAGTTCTTGTTTATTCAGTGTTGATTAATTGCCGATGAACTTGTCAAACATATCATTTCGCTCTTCCGAACAGCATTGCATTCTCCGATATATTTTTTACCAATGCCAGAAACAGTGCATGTAGCGATTCCTTCTTAAATTACATTTCATGTCCACTCTAAGTGCCCAAAATGTTTATCATTTCGAAGACATGTTTCCTGTCCACTGATGAGGAATATGGTAAGTTGTCACTACTTCTACGCGTGATAACATACTTTTCAGGCACAAATTAGACACCTTCGATGTACAAGATACGTGTGCTAAGTGTTTGTGTAATAAACTAACTAATGATTCTTTCATGATATCGTTAAACATAAATTATACAATATCTTAGTCTGGCTACCCACTAGTTAATCATTTAATAAAGATAAGAATTATTTTTAAATATGTAAAAGCAGATAAAATCCTTGACTGGTATTTCTAAATAAATTTGTCCGAATTAAAAAATAAAGATACAAATGAATAAAATCGAAACCCATTTGAAAGCAAAGAACGCAACCAAACGAAATGATGCAGCAATTTCTTTGATTGAGTCTATTCACGAGAGACAATGAGATGTGCAACTCAATTTAAATCTCAAAGCACTGACTTCTGTGTTATAGAGAAATATAACATGGACTCAATGATCGAAAATGCTTCGAAATGTCTGTACACATGCTTTACGACTCTTGGAGACTGCTTGAACATTCTTCACTCCTCCATTGGAACTGTACATGAAACCTTTCAATAGAACTCAAGAATTCTCTCAAACCTCAAGCAATACCTTTCCATGTCTTTTAGGCTATTCAGATACCATTTTATTGGCATTAACCAGTGGCATGTCTTAGCTGTAAGATTTAAAAGAAGATCATGTAAACAGATATATCTTAAGATTTAATGAAATCGCGAATGACTGAAAACCCTGTGCGATAAAACGAAAGTAGGAAGTTTGCAGAACATAAAGTGGAAATGATTACAAGACCCGTAATATGATAAAAAGACCGCAGGAGGGTGCTGCGTTAGCGATTACATTAAGTTAACATAAACAATAAATGTAAGGTCAGTTACATCTTAAATGCAAAACAATAGTTCTACCTTTTTATTGTGTAGTTCTTTATTCGTAAGCCGTGTATGACTTTCTTCCGGGTGATGTGCTAATTGTATCCAGGGATTATACATTTGTTTTGATTAAAAAATACTTGTAGTCTTATCCAAAGATTAAATGTATTTGATGCAAGTATTAATTTGATGATGTTGTTATAGATATGTTTTTGCTTAAGAGAGAGAGGGCCGCTCTGGAGAGGTCGTACTGTACAAAATTTATATAGAAAAAAAAATTTGATATTCACGTTAGTTACGTAAAAGAAGTAATTCGTTACAGTATGATTTAGTGTGCTTAACGCAAATCCGTAATACTAAAGACTCAAAGATATGTACCCTTCATTTTCAGAAATCCTAGAAATGTGCACGAGGCATTAAGCAGTGATTGTAAACATGTAAAACATAATATAAAGATGTATACAATTGCTGTTTAATTCATTCTTTTGTACTGTAATACTCTTCCATATCCCTTATTAGCATAAACTCACAGAAAGCAGTTAATAAAATAGTTTTATTCTCTTCTACGAAATCCATGTTCTGAAGCTTAAATACCGTAAAGCTAAACGATTCAAGAATGCAGTCCACATCAAGCCAACACCTACACCAGCAGTATGTTTGAATCTGTTCTAACTGATATTCACAAAAATACACAATGTTTACAAATGAAAAGTGTGAAACTAAACGCATACACGAAGGAACAAAATAGGGTACCGTTTTTGAACGCTCAGAGGAAAAATCACCACTAAAGGGTTCAATTACAAAACCTCACCGTGAAAGTACAATACGGTGGTATGCGTTGGACACGCAGTTATTTTGTTTTAGGTTAAATTAGCTCGAGCCCACAAAACATATGTGGTATGATCCAGATAAGACCGCAAGCACTCGAAATAGGTAGTTGTCATCTTGAGATAAGATGTTGTGCGCTCAAACTAAGATGTCAAGCCCTCGCACGACACATCATAACCTCGCTTGAAACGTCATAAAACGATTTAAACCTTTCCTTAAGGAACGAGTCGATGAAACTGGATTTATTTATTTATTACCCTTCTTTTAGCGTTTTGGTCTAAGCTCTACAGAATTATTTATTATTGTCACAGATCTCAAATAAAAGCATTCATTGAACATATATTTTCTGCTTGTAGAATAAGTTGAACAACTATCGTATAAGATTTAATTCTTACGTTTTATAGGAAGGAGTCTTTCTCAGGACAAAATGTTTCAAATGGTAATGTGCCGCTTTCTTTTCTTCAACAAGTAGATGAGAAGCCAAACTGAAGAATCCCCATGCCCTATTTGAATTGCTAAAATTAATAGATATATTTTAACACCACGGTATCGACATTTATGGGTCTTTCAAACAACGGCCCTATCCGTATACGCGATCATGGCCGTTTCTAGCATAACACATGTTGTGATTTGAAGACATCTATTGTAGGGTAGTAGGTGAAAGTGTTGCATAATAGATAAGGCGTGTATTGTCATCATCTGCAGTTAAGTTGTCAACATTCGAGTATGAATACGCGCGTTACCCCACGTAGGCATGTAACAAACGATACTTCTCTCATGTCAAAATTTATTAATGTTTTGAAAGCATCTTATTACATGATATAAGCGGCCCAAACAATTATGCTTTCGAAGGATTTTTTTCAAAAGCATTATTTACAAGAACTCTGTAAAAGATGTTCTTCTTCTCTTCTTCTTGTCGTTCGCGGACATAGCGACATCGCTCTGTAAAAGATGAATAGTTATATTAAATCTTAAACTTATCAGAGACTGGCGATGTAGTATTTTTTTTTCAAGAAATTAAAGAAAGTTTGAATCATTTTACAACCTTTAAAACAAGGAGTAAATGTCATAAATGATATTGAAGAATTTCGATGATTGCAAACAGCACTTATAAAATATGTGTTATGTAAATTTTGTAGTTTACTATAATAAATTATTGACACATTATTGTCTGGGATACACGTAACTTTATCAAACATATTGGAAAGTTTTTAACTTCAGGCTGCTGACATGCGCATGCTTTTGCCGTTTGGCTTGAATTATGTCTGTTAATATTATCAATATGAATGCTGGTGCATTTCTGTCGCATTTCGCGTAGTTTACCGCAACAGATGAAAGTTTTGCATCACATAAGCGTTTATAGACATCTACTGATATTATAATCCCCCATTCTATTTTGATAATACCTCTGCAGCTTAAGAAGTGCTAGGTGGAAAGTGACATGTGATATTTTAAGCTATATTTACCTAGCATGCGTGGGTATAGAGGGTGAATAGTTCCGGTTGCTACCTTCCAATCACTGCCACATCGATGTGGGTTCGATTTAGAATTATTCATGCGAAGAAGCCACCGAGCTGGCTTAAGGAAGATCGATGGTTCTACCCAGGTGATTGCCCTTGTCTGAACTCATGCTTCTAGGGTATCAAAAGCTTGAAAGTTGCCATACCTACTTATTTTGGTGTGTCTCTAAACCAAACAAAAATTAAAAGAGCTAAGGCCAGGTAAGCTTAAATCTAGAACTGCGCTCGTACATCAACAATGTAAGATATTGTTTCTTTTGTATGCCATTAAATGAAACAATAAAGAACTTCAATATTATATCAATCAGAGGGAATTTAATCTACCTATATGCCACTATTGGCACCTGACTTAGCAAACAATTCCATCTATCTTCTTACAAATTCATGTACAGTCCTCATTATAAAATAAATCACTTATGTCAGATATTTCAATTTGCAGTAAACTCTTCCAGAAGTAAGTAATGCTGTTGTTGGAAGGCTGTCTAGGACAAGAGTTCTGGTTTATTTAGTGTTGATTAATTGCCGATGAACTTGTCAAACATATCACTTCGCTCTTCAAAACAGCATTGCATTCCCTGATATATGTTTTACCGATGCCAGAGAAAGTGCACGTAACGATTATGTCTAAACTTACATTTCCATATTCACGAGATCAGTCATAAGACCGCAGGGTTAAAGATGATCATTTCATCAGTTTCTACCAGGTACATGTGCTACCTATCAGCATAATTTATCAAATTGTAAAACCATAAGACACATTTTACAGTTAACAATCATAGACAAATATCTTGCCGTAAAAATAGGAATTAGTGAATGTTATTAACGAGACCTTTCTGTACACTTCATAGTTTACTACTTAAATGCCATGTGTTCGTTTAGACTGAATTTTATCATGGGCTAAACCTCTCCGATCAAAGACAATTTAAGAGAAACCTCAAAACCTATTGTATATGCCTTCCGTATTAACATACTTAGTCTAGTAGACTGTATTATATCAAATACATAATGTCTCTGTCAAGTTCTATAACAACCTGGATTGTCCCAGTGATTCTTGAGTAATGGCCCTCGAATTTTTAAATATTGCGGAATCTATTAAGGCCACGTTTGATACCCATTTGTCCAGACTGCTTTGTTGTTATGACACTTGAAGTACTAAAACTGAAAAAAATTGACAGGTTCTGCTAATTTGAAGAGTTCTTAAAACAATAATCTCCAAATTATATCACAATGTTATAGGCTATATATCTCAAACAAGTTAGATAACTAGCCGAATACCCAGTTACTCTTCAGTTATCGCCATTGCATTACTTAAAATTGCGAAAATTGAAAGTGTCCATTGAATAACTTAAGGATGTCTTATTATCCAAAATTCGCCAAACTTAGAATAATAATTTGCATGTTATCTTGGCCAAATTCGATAACTAGCCGGATAGACTTCGTTGCTGCTGTGTTACTGCCTTTGAATTAATCAGAATTGAGAAAATTCATTTATAAAGTATAGTAAAGTCAAATGAATATTTTCATGACGGGTGTATATTGTGACAGTTTGACACTCTTGTTTAAAGAGTTTTACACTGTTTATAGATAGTTCCGATTTGCATTCAATAGTTTTCAAAACAAGAAAAATCACAACACCTTACCTTGTATCGCCAACAAAGCGATGTGTTTTGGTGTCAACATTTCATCGGTTAAGCCAGTGCTAGGGGCTTCAAAGTTTTTGAACTTATGAACAGACACATGTTTGCTGTTATTTTGCTTGGTTACGTTTGTTTTCTTTCAAAAATATCTTTTTTTTAGATTTTAGTAGATAAAACAGCCAGAAATGCTTATAACGAATACAGCTTTAACTTGTTGCATGAATCGGAATGTTTTGCTGTTTTCTTTCTTTAAAGGAAACGGAAGGTCTAACTAGAAATATTAAGAGTTTATTTATTCTGTGCTTTTACCCGATTAGATTAAAACTACATACATAGATTGTAATATTGAGAGTAAACTCCTGGTTGGTTTACAGCACATATTTTTCATATGTTGGAGATAAAGGGGAAATTATACATGGCTAAGGATTAAGTTGTCAAATGAAAGAACCTCTAAGTGACCTTATAGCAAGTTGTCAAACGTTAATCCTTTCAAATGCTTGCAAATAGCCAGGTTTGGAAACATATATAACAGGGAAACCATGTTGAGATGTCAATTATCTCCTACGTGGGATCACATAGTTTTCGGGACCTTCAGTATAAATGATTTTAAAGGTGTGTTTGCTTTGTGACTATATAATAAACTAAATCTTTAGATTTACTATTGTGTAATGCTTCCATTTTGATATCGCAAAAAGTAATTCGTCTGGTTAACCGATTACATAATCATTCTAGAAAATTAAATATAAGTCTTAATTTTCTCACTTAGACTATCACAGCAAGATTCTGACCCGGCTCTGATTATGTTTTGAGGGTAAAATGGGTACAGTTATACACAGTTTGAATGGTTCAGGTGTTATTTTCTATGAACAAAACAAATGGTCTGAATACAGACTAAAGACCTGTGGCTATATGTTCGACATCCGTGTTCGTTGACTGAATCACTTGCCGCCCACCGATGTGGGTTCAAGCCTCGCTTAGGGCGTAGAGTTCTCTTTATGTGAGGGGCTTACGGAAGGATGGAGGTTATATCTAAGTGTCCATTCGTGATAAAATAATGCCATATGACCAATAATTGTGTCGGTGTGACGTTTAACCCAAGAAAAATAAAACACTGCCCATTAAAGCATAAAGGATTTGCAACAGTTAAAAGCCCTCTCGAAAACTCAAGCAATACCTTGCCATGTTTTTCAATTCATTTATGACATCATTTTATCGACTTTAACCAGTGGTATATCTAAGCTGTTTAGATTTAAAGAAGAACACTTAAACGAATTAATGCAATCTTGAATGACACTGAAAGCCCTAAGCAATAAAACGAAAGTAGAAAGTTAGCAGAACATCAGATGGAAATGATTGAAAGACCCGCAATGTGATATAAAGACCACAGGAGGGTGCGTTTTCGATTAAATTAAGATAAACAATAAATGTACGTTAATGCGAACCAATAATATGTTAAAGTGCATTTCATGTGTCATAGATATTCATACTTAGTTACGTATCTCACCTTACCTTGTGTGGGATGGGTAGGATCACTAAAGAAAACTGTATGATGCTGTTCAGCCACAAACATGTGTATCTTTTTACCGCTCAATGCCGGTGTCCCTATTTCCAGTTTGCTTTTGTGTGAAAAGTTTGATATATAATGTTTGCTAAGATGTAGGTTGGCTCTGATACCTGCACAGACAACGAATATATTACGATGTCCGTTAATATATAGTTCTTTTCCTATCAGCGGCGTTTGATATTCTTTCAGTTGATGTACTTAAAGTGTCCAGGGTTTATACATTCGTTTTGATTGAAAATAATTGTAGTCTATGCTAGATGATTATATGTACTTGGCGCATGTATTTATTTGATACATACATGTAGTAAATTTCTGTGGATATGCACGTTAGTTACATAAAAAATCATTATAGTATGATATATAGCGCAGACTGCAAGGCCGTAATACTAAAAGCTGTAGATATGTACCCTTCATTTTCCGAAATCATGAAAAATGCGCTAGGCATCACGCAGTGATTGTAATCATATACAGCATAAGATAAAGTTGTATAGGAAATGCTGTTTAATCCTTTCTTTGATACTGGAATATTCTTCTATAATCCTTATTAACATTAACAACAGAAAACAGTTAATGAAATGCAGTTTTATTCTCTCCCACGAAATTCTTATTTAAAGCTTAATTTGTGTTATTATCAAGAATTTCCCCCCGTTCCTCGTATAGTTCCTCATACTAAACTATGTACTTTGATCCACGATTAGGAAAAACAAGGGACATAAATAAAAAAACAAGACTACAGCCAAACATACAGCATTGTTGATGATCAACATAATTACCCAATTGTCTCATCTATGATGTTGGCAAATATATTTATCAATTATATGCAATTCAGATAGGTTACGGGCCTCCGATCTACTTGTTGGAGAAAAGACTGAGCGACACATTACCGTGTGAAAAAACTTGTCCTGAGAATAACCCGTTAAATTATTGGTGTTTTTGTGTATTTGCATTTTTACTCCATTTAATTTAATTTATTTGTCTCATACGGCGTTCTGTGCACAATAGTCCTACTTCCGTCTATTAATTTTACTGACTTTACTGCTAACAACAGCCCTATGCGTGTCCTAGCCGTTCCTGGCAAAAATCACGTGGTGATCCTAGGCATCTACTTTGTAGGGTAGTAGGTGAAAGTGTTGCATAATAGATAAGAAGTGCATCGTCATCAATTTCATTAAAGTTGTCAGCAGTCGAGTATGTATACGCGCGTTACCTCACGTAGGCATGTAACAAAACGAAACTTCTCTCATGCATGCGCATGCTGTTCCAAACTCAAAATTTGTTTCATTTGTTTGGAAACATCTTGTTAAATGATAAAATTAAGCCGCTCCAGACGATCATTTGTAGAAAGCCTCTTTGAGCGATGTTATTGTAATTGTTTAACATTTAACGCGTAATTTTGTCGCTGATATGATTATATAACTGATTCTTCAACTAAATTGAAACCGCCTATATAGTACTGTATTAAATGATATTTTACTTTTTTCTGTCTGCTGACATGCGCACGTTCGCAGCAGAAAACAATCTTGCATAACAAGAGCATTTACATTCAACAATAGCTTAAGAGTTATGTTTAAGTCAATATTAGGGGCACGTTTTATTACACCTCCTGAACCTACTCATTTAAACCAAATCTAGTTTTATGTTATTTAGATGCATTTGGCTGTTCTTATGGATTTTATTAAATATCAGAACAGCATTAGTCAAGTGCCGTGTTGTGGCTATGAAAAGTATCCCGATACTTGAACTCAGCGGCGTTGTTATATTTCATGGTCCTTTTGGTTTATGGAGTCCAATCAATCTTTATAACACTGCAACAGGAAGTGACGGTTTTTGCACGTTTCATTTCCTTTATGAACGGTTTCAGTGAAACTGTGTTTGCTGCTATTTTGCTTGGTTGCATTCTGTGCTTCCAAAGTATCTATTTCTATTAGATTTTAAGTTTCTGTTCTGAAAATGCTGTATAAAATATATTATGAGTTTTAGATATAAAAAGGTAGACTAAATCGAAGAGTAAATTAAGCAGTTACAAATATCGAGGAATGCAGTATACACGTAAATGTCTGCGAGATACTGTTTACCCGAAATTAGCCTAACATATTGTCGAATTTGCAATTCAAGTTCAGAAGTTCATTACAGTATCGGGTGAAGTCAATTAATTCGTCATGATGAGGATTTATCTTGAAAAGATACTTTTCAATAGACTGACATATTCATTCTAGTAAACGAAATGTAAAATGTCTTCATTTCCAGTAAACTCTTCCAGAAGTGATTGAAGCTGTTATTAGATAGTTGTCTGATTTAGTCTTTGTTGATTAATTGCCGATGATCTTGTCAAACATCATTTCGCTCATGCAGATTTCTCGTTCTTATACAAAAATAAACATTCTGAAGTCACTTTTCTTAACTGATATAGAAAATAACAGATGGTAGCATATGAAAGTGCATCGCATTTGCAAGAAAATCAACAACATTATATTAAAAAAGAATTCTACATTTTAAGACACGTAATTTTGAATTATTTTATATCAAATCAGTTTTCTTTTGTAATTGTTTTCACTGATGGTTTCAATATAAAAGCAAGAGGAATAGGTTTTTACAGTTGATATTTTCCGCTTTAAATTTTAATCCTACCGGCCATTACTGGTGGTAGTACTTTTCATGGGAACGAGGATACTGGGAAAACAAGTAAACGTTTATTTTCATGAATATCATGGTATCTTAAAGAAAGTCTGATACAATAATGTCTGTAATATAGAACTTTTATGCATATTCAACGACAGGTTCTTTTTTTCTCTGTATTACCTGAGACACAGTCAACACTGAAACTCAACTTAAGAACAAAATTAAATTCTGTTTTGCTTTCACAGTTATTGCCAGTTATTCTTTCCTCCAAAATCAACAAATAGATCTACGCACCGCAGTTGACGAGAACAGTTGTTAAAAGCTTAATGTACAAATATATTTTATACTGATCAAAACAGCTAATCTACATTTTGCTATTTTGCCTGTATCTTCGAAATAACTAAAAGTACATATTTCGGCATTTGGCTTATGGCAATGATATGAATTGATTGATTTTACCTTGATCGGCTTTATTTTTAAAATGCCTGATAAAAAAGTATGTTTTATAAACTCTACTGAATATTTTATATTATCATTATTATTATCATTATTATTATTATTATCATTGTTAATATTAATATTATTATTATTATTATTATTATTATTATTACAGATGTGGACTCATGAGTTATGCAGAAAAGATTCCGATATGGACGGATTGACAAACGGCGAAGAATTAGGAGACCCTAACTGTAACTGGAAACAAGGAGATGTTCCTGAAATGGAAGCCAAGTCACATCCAGGTAAAACTTACAAATAACTGGGATTATTATATAAAATCGATTTTTTTGCAATTAAACCTTGCCAAAATATGTAGTGTTATTATCCTTGTTCAAGTCAATGCTAATTAAAATCTCTCCTGACGTTTGTAACGATTTTCTAATACAATTATGTCAAAAAAGTTGACACGATTTTTTGTAGTATTTGCTCCATTTTTTTGTGTCCACCGCTGAAACATCATCAGTATTATCAGTTAGAAGCATGGTTCTAGTGTAACATATTTTTCAGGTATATGTGAGCCTATTGACAGTGTGAAATGTCAAGAGCACAACGAACGCTTTGGTGATCGACTTGACTGCGCGAAGGTGACAAAACATTGTCCAGCATTGTCCGAACCAGGTAAGATAGTCAAAATATCATGTATATGAGACAAAATGTGTTTTTCAAATAACAACTATAAAAAGTACAGATTAGGTTATATAAAAGCACTCCCAAGGAAAGGTTTCAAAATGGACTAAATTTGTATTGCGTCTTGTAGTCTTTATTAGACAATTTAATTATAGCATATTAACACTCAGAACTGAAAAAGAAAGAACGTTTAACATAGGTCTGTCTAAGTCTGTCTCGTTTGTAGGCAATTGTATTTGTACACATCCAAATATATGTGTGTTTTAATGCAACAATGATAGTCTTGAACGATAATCCTACAAAAAGCATGCCAACGTGACAAGGGAGACCTTAATCTTTAGGAAATGTTACGTAACGAATGCTTACACTTTTAGGCAGTGATATGTTACATAACGCCTGCTTACACTTTTAGGTAGTGATATAATTTGTGTTTCTTACACTTCATTTGCTGGAATGATGATTATAATTCATGTCACGAAGAATTTTATGAAGTTTCTTGATAATATCAGTTTATATCGCAATTTATAATATCAATATTTTCTGAACAAAATGTGTTGTTATAAATATGTATTTATTATGTATTTATTATGTTATTGTAAATGGAATAAAAATGTTTCCCGTAAAATAATTATTGACATCAAACATGACTTGTACACTTGTACATAAATATTATGTGTAATTGCAGATATATGAATAAAATGGTATGTTAACATGAATTCGAAAGGAAAGTTGATTGATTTTGTTTGCAATTAAACACTTGAAAATATTCTTATTTCTAGCCAAGATGTTCACATTCTGTTCAGCAAAAATATCTATAATAATACAATCTAAAAATATATCTTTAGAAGCTTACTACACTTGAGAATTTTATGCATTTCAAGTAAATATCTAGCCTAAGACATACATCCAATCTTTCTAAATTTACTCTTTATATATATTCCGTAATTATGTGATCAGAAGAATATTTTGTCGCATATAAACATGATTTTGAGCTTTTTAACTCACGCCTATTTTGCTGTTTATATCAATTTTCAATGAAATTGTTTACAAGAGAGGTTTGGAGTTACTCCTGCAGGTATGCAAGATCTGTATGCTCGACATATTTTTGTATCGGATATTCTTCCAGGAATGAAAAGCAAAGACCTACGTTTTCCTTTGACCCCTATCCCCGGTACAGAAACCGTCTACAAGTGCATGGCGTACGACCTGCCGACAGACGGGGACTTTCATTTGGCGTCGACCACACCCATCATTAACAACACAGATATAGTACATCATATGATATTGTTCGGCTGTGACTTTCCAGGTAAAATTTGTCCTTGTTTTTATATTGTTTCCAGATTACGCAAAGTTTTAAAAGCTAGACACCTGGAAATATCCAAAACCACGTCAAAACAATGCTTCTAACAAAATAATTTTCAGACAAAATAAACGAAGTTGAGACCAAAATTTCTTATAAAAGCTGAATGGAGATTTTCGGCATGCTATCTAAGTGAAGTCGAGTAAAATCAAAATATTTATTGACATAAACATATATGTGTGTTTTTTTGCCAAAAGACATTCTGTTAGGTTAAACATATATTTGTCTAAGAATATGTTTAATTCCATGCGAACCAGGCGATAACTATGCAGCAAGAAACTCTTATGTCACACGAGTTCTGTCCGATTTTGCTGCGAGTTATTTACATAATATTCTTACTGTTTTTTTATAGAAAATTTCAACAAAACAGTTCTATATAGGATGAAAGGTAAGATCTTTTTTTAAATATTGCTTTACATGGATTACAAATGATATTAGTATTTAACATTGGACTAAAAATACCGATTTTATTAGCGACTTATAAGATAAAACGGCAGACAATTATTTATTTCTGTAAGGATTTATTAAAAGAAGACCAGGTCCGGTTGCAAGGAAACAAAATGTCTCATGCTGAAAATTGCGCTGTCTTTGAATGAGAATAAATTTAGCTTACCGTCGGCGGCGATTGCTGATGTAAATTTACTTAATAACTCTGTTTGAAGCTCCATGCCAAACTGAAGATTATTTGTAAAATCAACTGTAGTAAGATTTGAATATTGACAGCCGCACCGTATACTTGCGAAATGACGCCACATAAATACTGCAATCATTTTCTGGGCACATGGACATATGGTCATCCAGGGGATTGCTGGTCAAAAGAAGCTGGTTTCCGGATTGGCCGCTATGGTACAAAAGTTGCAGCCCTACAGGCAAGATAAATATACATTATTTTTCTTCTTACACAACTTTATATCAAACTAAGATATTATTTCTAAGACTTACATGTATGGTGCGGCATCATCTCGAAGTGCGCGTGTGAGGTTGTGTCGTATTAGTGACGTGCACAACAGTCCAGATTTTAAACGTAATAAAACTATATAGATCAGAAAGAAGTTGACTGTTTTATCTTCTGTGATACACTTAATTATGTTTGAAAAAAATGATTGTTTAATTTTTCTTGACTAAGTGTAGATTTTAAAAATGTCATGTTTTAAGTGTCTTGACTCAAATATATTTATCTTTCATATTCACAGATTCATTGGAATAATCCACGAAAATTGCTCGGCCAGAAGGATAGCTCCGGTATGACTATTCATTACACGGGCACACGGAGACCCAACGATGCATCAATGTTTATTCTTGGCCAGGAATATCTAGAGATACCTCCTCGCTCCAACGGTGTAACCTTCAGCTCAGTATGTCCATCGGAGTGCACGAGGGAAATGTTCCAAGAGAAAATATACATAACACGTGCAGCCAATCACATGCACTATTACGGTACTATTTACTAGGCATTTTAGTTATATAGTCAAAACAATATACACGCTAAACTTGATTTCATGATTTAGCTTATAGGGAATGAGTTTATTATCAACATATGCCTCCTTTAAGCGGAACTATCCAATGAAGATACACGGTCCTAAAGCAATAAAAATAAAGTTAAGTCATTTCTTATTTCTTAATATTGTAGTTTACATTTCAGGTAAGAAACAACGCATTAGCATCTATAGGAATGGTACAAAAATCCGGGATCTAACAGATGAAGACAATTATAACTACGATCATCCCATTTTTCATCAGTAAGACCGACACTTTCTGTTTTATATCATAAAACCTGATGTCTGTTGTCAGTGTTGACTATGCAGAAATGCGGCTTTGAATTTGTATTGTAGAAGCGATTAAAAACAAATTTTGAAAATGATTTATAAAATACTAACATAGTGATATATAGACTCAGTCACACTTTTATCTAATGTCATAATCACACACGGGAATCAATCCGTTACCATAATTTTAAGCTTTGTTACGGAGTTAATGTATATATGCCTTAACCAGGGGCGGTTTCAGGATTTGGTGTTAGAGGGGCGCAAGTAAGGGGTCCGGGGACATGCCCTCCCCCCCACCTCCCCGGAAAAATTTGAAAACAATCCATCTGGTGCATTCTGGGCGTTCTGAGGTACAGGTTATGTGACAAAATCAACCCAAATAACATGCTAATTATAGCCCATGTTTTATGTCTTGTCAGACTTATTCTTGCGTAAGTATCTTAGAATGGAAGTTTTAGCCCGATTGGATTTCTGAGGATTTTTATGGGGACGGGTTAAAGGACTATTAACATACAAATGGTAAAGAGCGTTATAAGAGCTCATGCAAACTTTGTTGGATTTTTATTGTACGAGCGTAGCAAGTGAGAAAAATGCATATTTTATATTTTGTTTTACCTATAACAGAAGACAAATTACCTATGCGAGCTTAGCGAGCGAGAAACAAATGCATATTTTATATTTTTCACCCAGAACAAAAGATAAATACCTATACGAACGTAGCGAGCGAGAAAAATGCATATTTTATATTTTTCACCCAGAACAAGAGATAAATTATGTATGCGAGCGTAGCGAGCGAGAAAAAATGCATATTTTGCACTTTTTTCACCCAGAACAAAATACAAATTACCTAAGCCCCGGCGATTTTAGGGGATGGGGGTGGGGATCCGTCCTTGTAAACTATTTTTTCAAACGATCCTTAATGTATTTTTGCAATTTTATAACATTTTGAAATGAATTTTACTATTTCATTCCTCAGTTTCAATCCGCCGGTCGAGGTGCTGCCAGGTGACGATATTGTGACAGAATGTACGTATGCCTCTGACAAGGTGAAAACAATAAAGTTCGGTGCTGGAACAAGTGACGAAATGTGCTATGGATTTTTAACGTACTATCCAAGACAAAACTTTCTACAGACTTTATGCATTCAGTGGAAAAGTGTGCAACGTTGTGTACGAAAATTACCAAAATTTAAAGGAATCTATAATGGTTGTGAGTGGCGTAGTTTCACGGAGGGTTCAAATAAGGCTGTTATTTCTCAGGCGTTTTCTAATGACACATGTGGATATTATCATCATCATAAAATATGCAGTTCTAATTGTACAGACTTTTCTCAGAAAATTTTACAACATCCATGCCTCCAGGGGGACCTCGGTGATTTTATAGGAAAGCGCACAAAGATGCCTATCGACATTCTTCGTTCTTGTGCCGAAAGTAGTGCCGAAAGTAGTGCGAACAGAGTAACGTTTGAAGCTGTCGCTTTCGCTAGTTTAGTTATCTGTTATTTGCATATACAAAATTTGTATAGAACCTAGTCACAGAATTGATTTCCTGATTGTAAACTAGTGTGTATATGTGAACCACGACTGTCTTCCATATTGGAAGTACCTTTTTCTAATTTGTTTTATTTTAAATTGACTGCGCTAACAATAATCAGGAATCGTTTTCAAGACAATTACATCGGAGGTCCAGCGTAGATTTATCCTTCTAAACAAGTCGGCCTGTACTTAACATATTTTTCGCAAGAATATACATGTAAGATCATATCTTAAATATGGTGGCAGCTGATAGGAGTATAACTTTGGTAAATATGAGCATGATGACAGGAGATTACAGGACATGGAACATATTTCATCGTTTGAGGTGTACTGACCGTCAGCAGTTAACAGCCTACATAAAAGGATAGTATGCTGTGTTATTGTATTATCATAGTTTATGTATGATCCTTAGCAACAAACAATGCTAACCTCTTACTAAGAATAGCATTTGAACTGCCAGAGGTACCAAGGACATTATGGAAAGTTTATCAAATGTCTGTGACGAGGGATTTTTCTATAATACAATATAGTGTTAACTAGAAACTACATTGTAAACATTGAGTACTCAGGACTACACACGATTTTTTTGTACAAATATACATTTTACATTCTCTGTGAAATACTCGAAGAAAGTCTATGACTCGTGCTTATATTTTTGTATGAACTTATTTTAAGTAAACAACCATATTACCTTGTGATCTGACTTTGACTGCAATTTAAGTACACGATAGGAAAGAAATAAAAATTAAGCTTTAATTGCACAATTATGTTATTGCCAGAGGATATTCGAAAATAGCAGACAGTTTCTTAGAAGTTCGCCTTTGTAGTCATTTTAGTTTAGATTCTGACAAATTTATGGTTACCAGGTATAATTGTCAAGAAATAAAAGAATTATCTACACTGTAATACTGGTTGGGGGCCAGTAGCCGGACAGGACCAGTTTCCGGACACATGTAATAACCTCTTTATTTCGACGTACCTGTTCACGTAAATGTTTCATCTGGATCATTTGGATGTTTGATCTACATGTCTACAACGTACCACTATATTACAAGGCTGTATATAAGTTTTATGATACTACCTCACCAGTGTTTACAAAACAACTTTCTGTCTTCACGGGGCATGGAGATAGCATTGCGCATACGCAGTAGTTTACACTTCTGGAGGTATCAAGTGGGGAAGAAATAATTAAACTACATATTGATTGTCTGCTGATAGCATGTGCTACTTTTTATTTCACGGTAATAGTTACATAAAATGCAGGGCTGTCGATTTTTGCACTAATTTTATTCTGTATCTATTGGAATTATCAAGAATTAGTGCTAGACGAAATTCAAGTTTTTTTTATAGTTAGTCCCTCTTTGCTTTCGTAGCTGTCATTGAAAGTCGGGTTATCTTTCATTTGTACAGAGATTAATGATAAAGAAATGTGTAAAAATAGTTTAATTACCTATTTTGGTATCAAAATAACAGCAAATCATCGTCAAATTATTTGTCCGGCTACTGGTTTATACCTCACGGGGAAAGTAACTTCTTTTTGTGACCCCATGGAACCCATATTCCACGTCACAATGCAATGCTGATTGCAACATCGGATGCAGGAGCTGAAGTTTGTGCAGTGTGGGCTTCATTTATGTCAAATATATTTTTAGGAAATAATGGAGCCGAAATATGAAAATTTGTCCGGCTACTTGTTCCCAACAATACAGTCGAGAACTTGTTTTACTTAAAGTCAGAGTTCGACAAGACGAAAGCATCTTTAACGTTAAAACAGTGCTAGTATCTACCAGTATTAATCATTCGCTGTTTTATAATTTTTAATCACATCATTTTTACCAACTTACCAATTATTGCATTTCTGATGAAAATAATGACAAATGTACTTCTGTTGCAAGCAATTCTTTACGTTAGGTATAACTACGTACAATAATACGATGTGTCAATGACAAAGTTTATTTGGTTCAATTTGTTTGCTTTCCGTGCATTTTATTTCAGATATTTTGGTTCGAAAATGTAATAGTCGGGGATATGTGCAAGGAAATTCCTTTTCTAAAAGTTGTGTAAATTAACATCATAGCTTTGTTTATTAAAAGTGGTCTGGGCGGCATTCTCTAGTAACAATGTAAGGCTATGCAACCTAAGGAATAAAGAATACTCCCGTTTCTGCTAAAGATTACTGTATATTTGAAGTCTTGCAATATCTTATAACTGTAAATCATCTAATACTGTTCTTATATTGGTGATATACAGGAAGTTATATAAATTAAGTTGTCATGTAAAGTTGAAGATAAAATGAAAATTATAGACAGCTGAGAATTAAGGTTTCAGGAAAATGAAAATCTAAGTGACCTTAAATTTGCATTTAAACGAAAAGAAATACCGCTTAGAATTAAATTGTCAGAAGAGAAACCCATAAGTGACATGAGTATTATGTTCATATGTTTGAAGGTAAAAAGGGGAAGGTATCGCTATTCATTCAGTTGCGAAGATAAGGGCCACGTAAGTTATCGGAAAATTAATCTTTGACTACATATTCCAAGTCTAACACGAGCCGACCAGAATTAGTCTAATTTTAAAACAAAGAATACTGAAACTTTGTTGTTATTCAATCAAAAAAACTCTTTATACGTCAAAGTTATTACACATCAGCGTCAAATCCATTGCGGCGCGCTGAAAGAAAACGCACAAAAAAACAGGCAAATAGTTACTCATGTCGATGAGTATGTAGATAATAATTCTTCATGTGACTGAATTGAGAAAATATATCTTCAATTTTAAGTGCTTTCCTCTTGAAGAAAATCTTTTTTTTTCGTATTATTTTATCTATGGCTGTGCCCTTGTGATTTGATTCCTTTGCATCTGAACTCCAAACAAAGATTAAATAAAACGACACATCACTGTTTTAGATATATTATTCCTTATTTCATTATGCATCCTTTAGAAAAAATTGTAAACTAGAGAAACCATAATGAGTTGTCGATAACTTTCTGTGTGTGGTCAAATATTCTGATTTTTTTTACGAACAGATGCTATGTAATAATGAGATGTAATACACCTTCAGCGTTGAATGTTTGGAATAGAAGTAAACATACGTGTGCTTAGTGATGATATAAAGCACTGACTTTGTGACTTTTATGTAATGTTAGCCGTCCTCGGTGAAAATACGTAACAGAAATGTATATAGTCTCTGACTTTTATGTGGCATAAGTATTAACTAATTGAACGGTATGTCTGTATCTGTTTAATCTGACAGGGGCTGAAACGTTTGAAAATGATGTCTATTATCAGAAGTTATATACTCGTACTCTTAGCATTTCCTGCTGAAAAATTCACATTGCGAAACTTACTCAAAACCGAAAGTAAGCGCATCGGGAAAACGCAAAGACTTGATTGCCAACGCAACAGGATTCTTACTGTTGATTTGTAAGAGTTTTGGTTGTTCACGAATCCGTAATTATTAAAAACTGTACACTCAAGACTAAAAATTATATTTCGAAGTGAGCAAGCGTTGCGGTTGTGAATCAAGTCTTTCATACAACTGGTTTTGAAGCGTTCTTGTAACAATATGATAACTACAAAAAGCTACACAAAATACGAAATTAGACAAATAATAATTACACTATGTAGCCGGCTGACTAGTTTGGAAAAATACTTGTTAGTATGTTTTAATAAAACAGATAAAACATTCAGACTCATTTCTTAACCACCATAAACACACAGAGTTAAAACATAATTTTAACATTATTATATTGTCATTTAATACGCACATTTTTACGTTTAGCCTGTACAAGCTAAACTTGATATGGGTTTTAGATAGTTACTGAGATACTTTTTTCTGATCAAATCCCTATATTTTGCTATGAAATAGTTTGATGATATAAAAACTAGCAATACTTTATTTATAAGATAAAACCTTTTTTCCGCTGCATTCATGCATTAAAACTTGACATGTATCTGAAACATTCATGCGTTGGTGGGCAGAAGCTTGCTTTTCCTCTTCCGTCCATGAACAGGCTCAATAAAACCGAGCCTGCAACATTTTCGTTAATGATGTGTTGGGCGACCTGTGGTTTTACACTTTTTCTATTTCACTAGACTCTCGTGAAGATATTTGGTAGGGTTGTAAAATTTTGTAATTTATGTAAATACAATAAAGAATTTGAAAACTATCGCTAAGTAATGTTCTCAACAATGCAAAACTATGGGTGCAAATATTGACGGAAAAATATACCTCCATAAAGATTATCACGGAGCCAAATATTAAGATGTACATTTGATGAAATAGAAGTTTAAAAGGTTCGATATCTAAAAGGTAATTTTCAGACAGTTAAAAAATAAAGACTCACTGTTTTTATCCATTCACAAAATAGCAAATTGCACTGATGGTGCTTTAATTATTCACAAATGTTTGGCTTTTTCATTTTTGCCTAGGGAGCATAATATCATGTGTACCAAAACCTTACATATTTTTCTACTTTGTACAAGATGAATATCGGTCAAAAATAATGTCTGCTAGGAGCAGGAAGGTCTAATACGTATCAGTTGTTCCAGCTAGGAGTCAGTAATCTTCTGCTTGCATAAATGCATCAAATGCATATGATTTGTGGATGGCATTCCCAAGTGGAATTGTTGAATTGTGTAGAAAAATGACCTCGTTATCTGCAATTACATTAAAAAGGAGAAAGCGCAGTACCGACTAACATATGCGAATTATTAATCAACAGCAATCGGGCTGTTTTTATAATATTGTCATTAAATTTAATACGTACTACTGAATATGAAATAGTTCAATAGCATAACACCTAGCAATACTTTGTTTATTAGATAACACCTTCTTTTCTCTGAATTGGTGCAATAAAATTTGGCATGTATCTAAAACATTCATGTATTGGTTTATTTCTAGGTAAACTATTTATTCACACTTGTAACCAAATCAGAACTTGACTGATGACGAGACGTTGAAACCTGGTAAACAGGAGGTTCGGTTGCTTTGAAGAATTGAGCGAACACAATGATTAAAATGAGCCGGGAAACTTCAGCTTGTTTATTTCCAGTTGCAAAGAATATGATAGGAAGTGTAGATATTCATGTTTCATGCAATCAAGATAAAAGTCCAATTTCTTTTAAAATTGCATCTGCTGTGTTGGGTTAAAAGTTTAATAACTCAACTTTATCAGTAATTTGGAGTACCAACGGGGTTGCCATTTGGGCCAGATAAACACAGGAAAGGAAAATGGCAGATAATACTATGTCAAAGTTTATTGTACATTTTATGGGCTTTAACTAGTGGTAGATCTTAGTTGTTTAGGTATGAAGCAGATAATTTCAATAAAGTTATCTAGTAAATGAATGCAATATGCAATAACAAAGAATCCTACGCAATAAAACGAAAGTCGAAATTTAGCAGAACTTGAGATGGCAAGGATAAAGGCGCTGCTGATGTGATCATATCATTGGAGGGCACGTTACCTTTGTAATAATAAATGTAAATGTATATTCCTACATATTCAAACCATTAATGCAAGCCTGATAGTGTAATATAAAATTTACATGCTTGCACTAAAATCAAGCGATATCAAAACTTTGCTATTGAATAAAGTACGGCCACTGAGAAAGTTATTTAAACCCGAGCATATATATCTTGATTCGAGAGATGTAAATTAGCGAAAATCATTTTCTTACTTGAGGCAGAGAAATGACTCTTCGTCAGAACAATAAGTTGTATTAAACAACTGTCCTTCGAAGCCAGTTGTAAATTGGTACCAGCAAATTGCTGAGGAAAAGGTTCAGTTGGTTAGTCTGTTCTTAAATAGGGTCGCTCAAAAGCGCTAAAGAGCTTATGTTCTTTGTTTCACAACGCGACGTAAAAAAAAATTTACCTTAACTTTTATAACGTTTTGTTTACATGCCACTTGAGTTACCCTCACCCTCACTCTAAAGCTTACCTTCACTCTAATCTTCGCCCTTTTGCTTACCCTCACCCTAACATTCACACTGATAATAATGTGAAAACACATGTAATTTTTAACAAGAGGACCATGATGGTCCTGAATCGCTCACCTCTTCCCACATGACCCAGTTTTGAGTATGACGTCGTTTTTTCTATTATTTGACATAGTGACCTAGTTTTTGAGCTGATGTGACCCAGTTTTGATCTTGACCTAGATATTATCGAGATAAAAATTCAGACCAATTTTCATGAAGATCCATTGAAAAATATGGTCTCTAGAGAGGTCACAAGGTTTTTCTATTATTTGACCTATTAACCTAGTTTTCGAAGGTACTTGACCCTGTTTTGAACTTTAACTAGATATCATCAAGGTGAACATTCTCACTAATTTTCCTGAAGATCTCATGAAAAATATGGCCTCTAGAGAGGTCACAAGGTTTTTCTATTTTTATACCTACTGGCCTAGTTTTTGACCGCACGTGACCCAGTTTCGACATTGACTTAGATATCATCAAGGTGAACATTCAGATTAATTTTCATGAAGATCCATTGAAAAATATGGCCTCTAGAGAGGTCAAAAGATTTTGATAATTTTAGACCTACTGACCTAGTTTTTGACCGCAGTTGACCCAGTTTCAAACTTGACCTAGATATCATCAAGACAAACATTCAGACCAATTTTCATACAGATCCCATGAAAAGTATGGCCTCCAGAGAGGTCACAAGGTTTTTATTTTATTTGACCTACTGACCTAGTTTTTTAATGCATGTGACCCAGTTTCGAACTTGACCTGGATATCATCAAGGTGAACATTCTGGCCAATTTTTATGGAGATCCATTTACAAGTATGGCCTCTAGAGAGGTCACAATGTTTTTCTATTATTTGAACTACTGACCTAGGCTTTGATGGCATGTAACCCACTTACAAACTTGACCTAGATATCATTAAGGTGAACATTCTGACCAATTTTCATGAAGATCTCATGAAATATATGGCCTCTAGAGAGGTCACAACGTTTTTCTATTTTTAGACCTACTGACCTAGTTTTTAACCGCACGTGACCCAGTTTCGAACTTGACCTAGATATCATCAAGATGAACATTCAGACCAACTTTCATACAGATCCCTTGAAAAATGTGGCCTTTAGAGAGGTCACAAGGTTTTTCTATTATTTGACCTACTGACCTAGTTTTTGATGACACGTGACCCAGTTTCGAATCTGACCTAGATATCATCAAGGTGAACGTTCTGAACAATTTTCATGAAGATCTCATGAAAAATATGGCCTCTAGAGAGGTCACAAGGTTTTTCTATTTTTAGACCTACTGACCTAGTTTTTGATGGCACGTGACCCAATTTCAAACTTGACCTAGATATCATCAAGGTGAACATTCTGACCAATTTTCATGAAGATCTTGTGAAATATATGGCCTTTAGAGAGGTCACAAGGTTTTTCTATTTTTAGACCTACTGATCTAGTTTCTGAAGGCACGTGACCCAGTTTCGAACTTGACCTAGATATCATCAAGATAAACATTCTGACCAACTTTCATAAAGATCCCATGAAAAACGTGACCTCTAGAGTGGTCACAAGCAAAAGTTTACGGACGCACGGACGGACGCACGCAAGGACGGACGACGGACACCGCGCGATCACAAAAGCTCACCTTGTCACTTTGTGACAGGTGAGCTAAAAAAAATACATATTTGGCCGTCTATTTAGTCACTATTACTGCTCGTAAGTGATATATGCTGTAGGTGACACTTGTTGTGTGTGGTGGGCTTAATGCTTCTAGGGATTCTAGATTAGTGTTCATCGAGAAAAAAACTAATTACAACCAAAGAGAAAAACTTAAACTAAACTAAATTTATTTGGAGCATATTTTCTGTTGAAGTTTGGTGAAATTCAATATACACATAATAGTTACATGACAATAATGGATCAGTGTATGGTAAACTACGCAGATTCAACGTCTGTAGTACTGAACCTCAACAAAACTACAAACTTCATTTTCAAAAATACTAAAATGAGTCAGACATTATATGAAAAAAAAAACGTATAAGATCGAATATAAACTTGCCTAAAACCTTTGCTTAGGCATGCCTCATAAATCAATGGAATTCATTTAAAGAGAATTCCTATAGTTTTTTTCCTTTCATAGAATTGTTTTAAATTCACATATATGATAGGAAAATTCGTGCTGAAAACAATGAACAAATAAAAACAATAGGTCACCAAGCTTGTTTTTGTGAAAAATTGTTTTGAACACACCCACTGTTGCTGAAACTGCCAGCGATTTTTCAACATTTTCATAATTTTCTGCTTTTTTATAAATACCAACCAAAATATACATCCAGGCAGCACAATACGGTTTTTTCTTTTTACAGATTTTATTATATACTTATTTGATATCATAGTCATATTTGTAATACTCTATCCTTACAATAATGGGTACAAATGAAAAAAAAAATATTGTTTCATATTTACTTTTGTGAACTTTTTTCAATGAAAAATACCCATAGTGAAGAATTTTTTTTTTTAATTTTGTAAAAACTCTTTCATAGATTTTTTTCTTTTTCTTCTTGTGTATAGATAATTGTATTGTGAGCATAAAAATGGCTAAATATGTATGGGTCACCAGGCTAAATTTTATGTTAAGACCGCTAGAATACAACACCAGTTCGGACGGAAATGGCGCTAACCTGGCCAAATTGATTACATGTATGTCTGCTAAAAGTTTAAAAAAAGTTAGAAAAATTCTTAATTCTTTCTATAATTGAATAATATGAAATAAGGCACTGCCTCAATCGGGAATCGATCGGACTTCAACTCATCCCTTTAACATTTAAAAAAACTGTCTACTAGGGTGTTTAATAACAGGCAAATTGTTGAGAAGCACAATGACAGACTTAAAGGTGATCACAACAGCTCACACTGTGCTCAGGTGAGCTAAAAATCATACAAACTTAAAAGTTACTAGATTGCAGCTCACTGTTAACAAGACTTAACAGACACACATTAACAATCTATTTGCACCACGGCAGGTTAAGAGCTCAGTCTAGGGAGACATATTAGCTTTCTTGTGCAGGCTTGGTTTTTTTCTATTTGTGTTAATTGTAATTCTGAAATTACTCGTAAAACAAATCCTAATTTGCTTTTATATACACATCACAAAGACTTGCATTACACTTTATTTATTGAATAAACTGTTCACATGTTTAAGTTTTATCTGTATACACATTATAATGACACAGATCACATAATTTGTTTTATCCATACATGAAATATAGCTGAACTGTGAATAACAACTTTTAATACCAGTACTGGATGCTTTGTCAGGCTTTGAAATAAGTATTGTCAAAATAAAGAAAATGTGACTTGCTGTAATCTGTATTCTAAAATGTACAATTTCTCTTACAACAAGAACAAATAAACAAAGGGCCATGATGGCCTGTATCGCTCACCTGGCATATTGACATAAAGATCATCAAGATCAACATCTGACCAAGTTACATTAAGATATGATCATAAATGTAGCCTCTAAAGAGTTAACTAGCTTTTCCTTTGATTTGACTTGGTGACCTAGTTTTTGACCCCACATGACCCAGATTCAAACTTGACTGAAGATCATCAAGATTAACATTCTGATTAAGTTTCATGAAGATGCAGTCATAAATGTGGCCTCTGGAGTGTTAACAAGCTGTTCCTTTGATTTGACCTAGCGACCTAGTCTTTAATCCCACCTGACCTAGATTTAACTTGGCCTATAGATCATCAAGATAAATTCTGACAAAGTTTCATTAAGATATGGTCAAAAATGTGGCCACTACAGTGTTAACAAGCTTTTCCTTTGATTGACCTGGTTACATGTTCCTAGTTTTTGACCCTAGACGACCCAATATCAAACTTGTCCAATATTTTATTGAGGGTAACATTTTGACCAAGTTTCATTAAAATTGGGAAAAAATTGGGACCTTGGGAGTGTTAAAAAGGGTTTCCCCCCTTTGATTTAAACCGGGTTTGACCTATTTTTGACCCCACTTGCCCAAAGATTTAATCTGATCAAAGGACATTAATTTTAAACTTTTCCCAAAGTTTCATGAAAAATATAGTTTTAAAGTGCCCTTTCTCAGTGTTAACAAGCTTTTCCTTTGTTTCTGATTTGGGTGACCTATTTCAAGATGACCCAAACATCAAATGTGCCCAAGTTTTTTAATTGGGGGGAACCATTCTGCCCAGTTTCATAAAGATTAAGTAAAATTTGTGACCTCTGGATTTTTAACAGTCAAATTGTTGACGACGGGGGAAACACGGGCGATCACAAAAGCCCCCTGACACTTTTTTGTGAGGTGAGCTAAATGCTAGAGTTTCACAGGGGGTGACGAATTTACCCCACAAAAATGGTTTTTATCAAAAAAATTAAATTTCTCCATAGTTTCATGACCCCTTCCCCCCAAGTGTTTTTAAAGTTGAGGGAAAAAGGGTTTTAAATTTTTTCCCGGGGTATCCTGCCCTTTGGAACTCTAAAAAAAATCAATACAGGTAATTGGGGTAAAGGGCCCCCCCCTTGTACTAAATTTTGTGTTTCTTTCCCCAAGCATCCTAAAGTTTTTTCCCAAAAAACCTTTTTTAAAAAGAAACCTTTTAATTTATTTTTTTGAAGTTAACTTCACCCCGAAACAGGATGGGTCATAGGCGATTTTTCCGGGTTTTAATGGTGGAGGAAACCCCCAGGTGCCCCCCCCGTGCATTTTTTTAAAAAAACCCGGGGTCAGGTTGCCCTTTGCCCGGGGAACCTAAAAAATCTTTGGGGGAAAACCTGCGGGGTCATAATCAAACCCCAAACAATTTTAAATGATCCAGGCCTAAAGGGTTTTCCATTTAAAAATCTGAAAAACATTTCACTGTTTTTCCCTTTAAATTGTGCCCTTTGGGCCCTACGGGCCCTCAAAAAAAACTTGCCCTGTTTTTCATGATGTGACACCTTTTGTACCAAACTTTATACCCTGGCTCAAGGCCCTCAATTTATCTTTCCCGGAAACATTCCCAATTTTTCAAAATCAAATGCCCTTTTCCCTTTGATCTATTGACCTAAAATTTCCCAAACAAACCCTGTATTTTTTTTCATGTTACATTTGTGTTGCAAAAGCTAAAAATCCCGGGAAAACGTTTGCAAGTTATTTTTAAAACCTTTAAACCTACTGCCCCCCAAATCAAAACTTGACCTGTAACTATGTACCAAAAAATTTTAAAATCGGTCAACCCTTTTTCATGATTTTATCTTTCTGGAAGCCAAAAAACCTACTGACTGAAAGACAGACAAGTTTTCAAAAGGGGGTTTAAAACAGAACTTTCCTTTTTAAAAAATTTTCAAAAAAATTATGAAATTTTAAATGCCCCCGGGCAAAAATGTAAAAGCCCCCCCAGCTTCAAAAAACTGGGAGTTGTGCAGGGAAAACCCCTTGTCTCATTTTGGGGAAAAATTTTATGCCAAATAAAAGAGATTGCAAAAGTTCCAATATAAGTTAAATTTTTACAGAAACCAAAAGGAACAAAAAATTTTAAAAAAAAAAAATTTTAAAAAAAAAAATTTAAAAAAAAAAAAATTTAAAAAAAAAATTCACCCCAAAAACCCCGCACCAGCAAGTTGGTTTAAAAAATACCCCCAAAAAATTGGATGAAACATGAAATGTTTACTCAAAAAATTTGGTTTTGTTTTTTCCCTACAACCATAAAAGCAAGTTACAAATGTAAGCTATTTATAGTAACAAAAAAGGGGAAGGGCTTTTTCTAGGATCTTATCCCCAAAAACACCCCGGGTCGCATGATGTGAAAAATTGTGCCAAGTTACATCAAAATCCCTTTTATGCATCAAAAAGAAATCCCTCCAGAAAAAGTCATTCTTGTGTCTAAATTTTTGACCTCAAAGTGTGCCCTTGACCTTTAAACCGGGTTCTTCCACATACACTTTTCCCAGGTGGTAAAACATTTTTGCCAAGTTAAATCAAAGTCCCTCCATGCATGAAAAAGAAATGCTCCAGAAAAAGTTGTCTTTCCCTTGTATCCTTTGACCTTAATTGACCTTGCCCTTGACCTGGGGGACCGGGTTCTTGCTAAAGGACACCCCACTCAGGATGGTAAACCCAATTTGGCAAGGTTACTTCAAAAATTCCCCCCATGCATGAAGAAGAAATGCTCCAAACAAAGCATTTTTAAAATTTGCCCTTTGGGACCTAAGTGTGATCTTGCCCTTTTAAAATTAGGAACCTGGGTTTGAAACAGACTTTTCCCCGTGTCACTGAAGTTAACTTTCATACCAATAAAAACAAAAATTGCTCCTTTGGCAGGGCCAAAATTATGGTCCGGACAAAAAAAATCCGGGAGGGCCCGGCACGAAACGCAACAACACCGTTTAGCCCTTTGGAAAAACTTTGTCTTCGTTTCCCGCAACTGGGCTCGCCCCAAAAAAACCCAATGTGATAATCCATTATCTCAAAAAAGGGTAACAGGGTTTTTAGTAAAACCCATTTTGCTTTTCCCCAAAAAATATTTGTTTCTAAATTAAACCAAAAAATTTTCCTTCTAAAATTTTTTTTTTATTAAAGGTTCCCTTGTTCTTCGTCTTTTTTATTTTTTTGGGGGTTTCTTTCTTGTTTTTCCCAAGTAAAATTTGGATTTGTTGCCTTCCCTTTTGTACTGCCTGCTCTCAAGAATGAACCAAAAAACAAAAAATAAAAATGTTGAAACGATAAAAAGGCCCCCAACCCAAATTTTTCATAAAGATCCCATGAAAAATGTGCCCAATAAGTGGTCACAAGAAAAAGTTTCCCGAGCACAGACGGACGACGGATGCCCGCTATCAAAAAGCCACCTTGTCACTTTGTGACAGGTGAGCTAAAAAATCAATATTTTAAAAAAACCCGTTTCCTGCGATAACACTAAAATTTTAAAAAAAATTAAAAACCATTTGTTGATGTTTTTTTGGGGGAAATGTTACCTTCTTTTTTGGTTTTGGGGGGAAAAAAATGAAATTTTTTTTGGGATTGGGAATTTCCCCGAATATAGGCCTCTGTCATGAAAGGATAAAAAACCCCGGGCCGGCTAACAATTTCTGACAAAAAATAAATTTTAAAAATTTTTTCTTTTCAGGGTTTTCTTTATGGAAAAAAATTTTTTGGGGGTAATTTGGGAAAGAGGCCCAAACCCATGATCTTTTGAAAAGTTTGGTGAAAATTCTGCCCATGGTTCTGAAGAAGATTTTTACAAATTGTTGGTACATAGGGGACACCCAACTCATTTTTCCCCCGGGTGAAAGGTAACGAGCTAAAATTTTTTTAAATTTGCTTTACATGTTTTAAAAATTTTATGGTTTTTGTCCGAAATGTTTTATCATAAAGAAATAAATTTTTACAAAGGGACTAAAAAAATTTTTTGTTTCCGGAAAACGTGCTAAAAAAAATTAGGGTGGGTTAGGTCGGAAAAATTTTTTTCCTTTTTTTTTTTAAAAATTTTTTTTGGGGAAAACTTTTGGAAAAAATTTTTGTGTAAAAAAATGAAAACAAAAAAAGGGGGTTTATGCCTCTAGAGCATTAGTAATTTGATTTATAACTTCACTTTTCCTGTTTAAACATAAAAAATTTGCATTTTTCCAACTTTTGTCAAAAAGTTAAAAAAAAAGGGTTCCCCAAAGAAAAAGGTGGAGGGGCCCGCCTTTAAAGGGGGGGGTGGGCCAAAAAAAATTTTATGGTCCCCCAAAGGATCCGGAAACAGAAAATTTTTTTTTTACCCCAAAAATTTTCCCCTTGGGTATTTGTTTCTATGAAACCGACTCAATCGAAAAAATCTTTTCACAAAAATACTAATTTTATCCGAAATATCATGCCTTTTAAAATGTTTAAAAACTGCTTCCCATGGTGCACAGCTGCAACATATAATAAAAAAACAAAAAGATAGAAATACCTTAGGACCCAAAGCAAGGGGTTTTCCCAGTTTTTTCAAAAAGTTTTTTTGGGAAGCAGTAAAACCCATACCCCTGTTAATAGCCCCAAGATGCCTGAAATAGTGAAAAGGTGGCAAATTAAAAAAACATGGACACCAGCTGTTTTGAAATTTCAAAGGGCTAAGGCTACATGTAACATCCTTTTTTTCAGTTTATCAATTTTCATGCCCAAAAAGATGACCCCCCAAATTTTAAACATTGGCATGGCGGGGGGGGAAATTTGTTTTAAAAAAAAAACTTTTTTAATGAAAAAAAAACAGTAGAAATTTTTTTCAAAAAGTATTTAAAGGGGAAAATGAAGTAAATTGGGTTAAAAATTTCAGTTTTTAAAAAAAAAAAGTCACTGAAAAAAATAGGTTTTTTTTCACGACTGACCCGCCAGAACACCCCAAAAATTCATAGCTGTCCCAAAGGGTCCCAAAGGCCACGAGTGTTGGGGTGGGGTTTTGAAGGGAAAAGGTTTTTCCCCCATAGGGTCTGGAGGGCGATGATCCCTTTAAAAACCCGGGAAAGCCCTCACATAGAAAAATTTGACTTTTAACACAATAATTGGTTTTTAATAGTCTCCCTCCATGTTTTCTTTTTTTTGATGTTTATTCAGGGGGGTAGAAAATTTAAAATGTTGCGATGGGGGATGTAAAAACTGTATTTACGGTATTAAAAAAAACTGTGTCAACGTCACCTTGCATTTTTTGAAATTTAATAATTTTCTACGAAAAAAAAATTGATTGCTTTATTTTTTTTTAACTTCGTGTGACCTTGAAAAAGTAGGGGGGTGTGGGGCGTGAAACTAAGGCCGAAAAAGGGTGGTTTTTTCCCGGTATGAAATTTCTTTAACCCCGGAATTCCAGGGACCTTTTTGACTTGGTGGTCTATGACCTTCACTTTGCTCGGTATATGAAAAGGCAAAACAGACTTGGGAAAACAGCTAGGGAAAAATCTGTTTCCTTCCTCAGTTTTTATGAACACAGGAGCCGACAAAAAGCTACAATTGTTAATTGGTATCTGGGCGGTCATGAAAATTTTATAAACGTATAACTTTAAACGTATTTGGGGTTGTGGGCAGTGGGACAAAATTCAGATTTCAATAACCAAAGCTGGCAACCAGATAGAAAATTTTCCAAGCCTGACACCAATTTTACATGCCCGAACTTAAAATGAAAAATTTTTAAAACCCTAAAAAAACGGTCTAGCTCATACCCCCAAAATTTCTTATCATATTGTTTTTGGGGCAGCTCGACTGGGGAAACCCAGGAGAACAGGAAAAATGAATTTCATATCGACGGACCCAAAAAATAATGTGAGCGGTCTTCAGTTTTTCATTTGCAGAGCTCAAATTTAACTTTTTTTACCAACTAAAACATGTAGCTTTTTTTTTTGTTGCTTAATCTGAAACTAAATTGGGAAATTAAAACTTTCAATTTTTTAAGAATGTTTGAATATTTCCCAAAAAAAAATGCTAGAACATTTAAAAATTTTTTTGGGCCCGGTTTTTCCCGGTGTTTTTCAATTTTTTTGCGTTATTTAAATCAAAATACCTCAAAAATAATTCCGGGAAAGCATCATTTTTGGATAAATTAAACTACGGGGTGAAACTACCCGGGAAAGGGAAATTTTCGTACCTAATATTATAAACACGATTCAACGTAAAACTGTACGAATTAGTAAGATAGCCTTTCATTCTGATTTAATTTTAAGGGAAAAACCCTCTACATTTCTTTAAATCAGTAATCCATTCAAAAAAAAAATGGCTAACCCCAAAAAAAATTTGTGTTTTCCGTTATCCCCAAATGGGAAAACGAATCCCCCCCCCCCCCCAAAAATTAACAAAAACCCCAAAAATTTTTACTTTTTTTGTTTTAAAAAAAATAAATTTTTGTGAAATTTTTTCTTAAATTGCATTTTCCCTGAAATTACTTGCATTTAGCAAGTCCAAAATTTTAGCCCTGTGAAATTTTTTTGAAAGTAATTCATCTTTTGCCCTGATTATTTTTCTGACTAAATCTTAAACTCTTGCATTTAAAGGAAAGTTTGAAATTTAAAATTTCCCCAAATTCTGACCAACTAATCGAGCATGCTTCAAAATCCCCAAAAAAGGGGGTATTTTTTTAATTACAAAATTTTTAGGGATCAATATGACTTTTTTTAAAAAGTGGGTTTTTTCAATACGAATTTAAATTTTTAAATGTGGTTTTTATCCCGTACGACATGTAAAAAATATTTCAAATATTCCCAAAGGGGAAAACGAGCCGAAAATTTCAAGTCCGCGCCAATTTTCGCTTTTCAACGTTTATTTTCGACTGTTGACAAAATTTTCCAAAGGGGTTTTAAAAAGAGTGTGGAATTAGAAAAAAAACACCCAAAAGCCCTAATGTAATGCATTAAACATAATTTTTTTTGGGCTTCAAAAATTTTTGCTTTTTAAAAATTGACAAGGGGGGTAATTCTACCAAAATGAAGGCAACCCAAATTATTTTTTTTTTAATTTTTGTCATATGAAAAATGAACCCAAATTTAAAGAAATACTTTACTATTTTTCAAAAAATGTTTGTTTTTATGTCGAAAAAACCCATCGGGAATGTTTTCCAGCCTGTTTAAAAAAACTATATTTTTTTCTATAAGCCCAAACCGAAATTTTTTAAATGCTATATTTAGGCCACCAGCTTACGGGAGAATCAAAGCTAACTTAATTAATGTGTATACATGCAGTTTAGCCTTTAAAAAAATAATCTAAAAGGCCCCTTTCAAATTTTATAAATACATTAAAAAAGTAAAAATTTAAGGAAAATTTTTATGCCCTTTTTTTGGGGGGGGGTTTGTTTTCATTATTATTTACAATGGAAAAATTAGTTACTCACTTTTCTAAAAATGTCAAAAGGGCCAACCCTGCACATGCTGTAATGGAAAATGCCGTCCATATTTTTATATAAAGTAAAAAAAAATTTTTTTAATCATTTATGCCTGCAAGAAAAAAACACGGATTTCTTAATTTTAAAAAAATTTAAAAATAGGGTTGGAAAAAAAGAATTCCAAAAAAAAAAAAACTAAAATTTCCGGAAAAAGGGAAATTTAAAAACGATCTGAAAAAGCGACACAAAGGGAAATATTCTCTCATTCCCCGAGGGTGAAAAACTCGTTGGGGGAATGTTTTTTTTTTCCTCAAAATTTTTAAAAAAAACCGGGGGCCCGTGTAAGTGTAACCCCCCCCTCACTCTAAAAAAAAAAATGTTCAAAATGTCGCCTTTAAAAAAGCTAAATCAGTATTGAAAAAAAGCATGTTTGGATCACAAATTATAACCTTTTTATCACGTTCCCGGGTGATTAGCTTTGAGGCCCAAAAAAAATTAACAGCCCTTTCTTTGAATATTCTTTCGGTCGCAAACATCTTATTGTGGGTATTGGTTTTTGCCCAATGATCCCTGACGGAGCTTATTAACATTAACAAGACCCCTGATATCCCGAATTTCATCGGGGGGCGTCCCGCCCATGGTCTTTAAAACCCGGGAAATTTCCCAAATTTTTTTAAATTTTGGGTAGGAAAGTGTTGTTTTTGGGTACCCCCGTATTTCCGTAAATGGGATTCGATCCCGATTTTCGTCCCCTTCGCGAAGAAAAAACGGGAAGATCGATTCCCCACTAAATAAACTGAAAAGGGGATAATTTTCTTTTCATACTAAGTCAATTATTTTTCATTTATTTATAAAGAAAAAACAGTCTTTGTACTAAAAGCGATGTGAAAAAAAAACCAAAAAAGCAAGATACCTGTCAGGAAAGATACTTGTCAATACAACATAAACCGTTTTCAACATTTGATTTCTGAAATAACTTATCAAAAAAAGTCATTTTTTTAAAAAATTTCCCCAAAATTTTAAAATTGTCTGTAACATTTTTAACAAAAAGTTGACTTCAGTTTTTAGTTTTTCCCTTTGAAAGTGTCGGCCCGCGCAGAAAGATGCGCCCTTTAAAAAAAAAAAAGGGAAATTTCCCCTTTTAAAATATTTTAAATTATTCGTTTAAAGACACCAGATTCTTAAGCTAAGTAATGTTTTAACGTATTGTGAAACAACCGGGGCATGAAAAGGAAAGAACAGCAAAGTTCCAACAAGGCATCCCGCTTATAGCTAAAGCATGCAACAGGAAATGTATTGCTATGTTCGTCACAGATATGTTCAAACAAATGCATACACAAAGGAAAACAAATAAACTAAGAGAAACTAAACATACACAGTTGCAAAAGTTTTGAGTTACAAAGTTCATCGATTGCAGGAGCTAAAAGATCGGCCAGCCACGTTGGGAGTTTCTCTTGGAATTGTTAAATTATCCGTATTGGTAGAGAAAAATATTAGGCTGATTAGCGTGACACTGCACACAAAAGCACGTCCTTAGATGCCCTGAAAGGTAATGCACAATGGGCAATGGAAAACGTGTTCTTCTGTAAAGGCGATCTTCTATTTACAATATGGAAAGCACGCGGGTATCTTGTTTTATGTAAGAACATAAGAACGGATTGTTACCATAAAATACATTCAACTTGCAACGCACTACTGGATGCACATGCCATTAAAAGAGTCATGAAATTGGCCTTAATTTTTTCAAACGTTTTTAACAGAGTTTTAACAGGTCACCATCAAAATTCACCCATTACTTCTTACTCTTTAATGGGATTTTCATGACCATAGTTTTAATGCCATACATTTAAAATGACTTTGATGGCCATGAAAAGCTGCTTAAAATAAACCATTAAAATAAGTTAACAGGCTCCTTAAAACTCCATGAAAAATTTTAATTGGCATGAAATTAATGTGCCATTAAAAAGTACTCCTTAATTCCACATTAATTAGTAAGAACTAATGGGGCCATTATTTATTTTAATACTCTTTTAATGGCCATTAATTATTAAAAAATTGATCAATGGTCTCATTAAATATGTCAAATTCAATTTTAATGGGTTCATAATATTTTATTTGTATATCAAATTGAAGGCCATGAAAATTTGCCATCAGAATTAGACATCTTAAGATAATCAACTTCATGTTAATATTTGCCGTATTGATTTAAACTACACTCAACAAATTTCCTAATCGGTCAGTTTTTATTGTATTACTATTTGGTTAATAATGCATGTATTTACACGAACTTTCACATACCGACTTTTAAATAGGTACTGCAGCTAATATTTGATTAATTTTTTGACCGACTCGCCGGCAAAGTAACAGCATTAGGCGTTTTGACCAATTTAGCATATTTTGCACGTGCAGGGCATGTGAACCAATATGCACGTTTTAATGAACACTTTTGACATTACTGACGAAAGTCATACTAGAAAAACAAATATCATCGAGAAATTGACACAAGAGCAACGCGCCCGGGCTGTCGGAATTATACATCACAGTTCAAAATCGGTAACTTCAATTTGTACTTGGGCTGAATTTCGCCAAAAGAGCGCGGATGGTAGATTACCAACGACTGAAGGTTCTTGTTAACGGAAATAAGGTTACAAATGGAAATAACCAGCAAAGTAACAGCTTCAAACAAATTACATCAAAATTCTTTTGAAATTGCAAAAATAATTACACACGTGTCGTAAATGTGTCCCAGCTAGCAACATTCCGACAGCTCGATTGCGTTGCTCATGCGTCAATTTCACCATGATATGTGTTTTTCTAGTTGGACTTTCTTCAGAAATGCCAAAAGTGTTAACGAACACGTGCATGTTGGTGCACATGTCCTGCACGTGCAAAATATCCAATATTAAGCAAAACGCCTAATGCGGTTACTTTGGCGGTGGGTCGGGTCAAAAATAAATTAATAATAAGCTGCAGCACCCATTCAAATGTCGGCATGTGAAATTTCGTGTAAATACATACATTATTAACAAAACAGTAATACAAATATCAACTGACCGATTAGGAATTTTGTTGAGTGTACGTATTACTACTCATGTAATAGTATCTATACATATTGTACTGTTTTGTAAAATGCTAGAAGAATATTGGTTTCCTCTTTTTTCTCTTATTATGTTGTAATGTAAACACATGTAACAGCCTCGTTCAAACATTTGTTATATTGTATCCTTATTCTGTCATATGTTCATATGAAATGAAAAAATAAATGGATATAGTGTAATGAATTGAGTTGTACTGAGAAGGGTTTACAGGTACCGGTTTAATTGATCAAGTGACCATGTGGGTAGTTTTAACTATTCAACATTATAATATTGACAAACATTCTGACCAAGTTTTTATTGGTACAGACATTAGGCATCACTGTATTAAAAAAACAAGTGTTGATGACAATGTCAGCGCGCAATGGGCAATCACAATTTAGCTCTACTTCAGTACTTTGTGCTCATGTGCATGCACTTAAACAGCTAAGAGCAAATGTTTGAGGGGATTCTCCCATCTCCAATCAAGCGTACCACACGCTTTAATTCATTGGAACGAAGTAGCGATTGATCTGCCCATGCCCCAAATACATTTAAATCAGACTGTAAATCTTCACAATTATGTGTACTGTTCACTTCTCTATAAACCTTAGTTTCTACTCAAGGATTGGAAAATTTAAAAATCTAAACTAGTCTGAACAGATTTTATAATGTAAATTACTTACCCCACCCATTTTCTTATACAAATGCTGATTATTTGGACAAGAAAAACAAAGAACAGAAAAAGTGGCATGCATCAATACGTATTTACCCTTACCAAAATATTGTTGACTGGTGTTATCAAATAAACTAATACGTTTATCCGACTTTCATTGAAATAAATCCGATTTTTTGTAGGAACACAGTCACAGGCACTTAGTTGCACTGATAGTATTTTTCTTATATTGGCCAGTACCTACAGTTTGTTGGTTTTAATACGTGCACCAGTGCTCCCTGTATTCAAAAACATTATTTACTGCAAGTGAATCCCTTTTATTAAAAAAGTTAAAATTTTAGGTTTTGGTAAATTATTACATATAAGGCTTGTATGACGAGTCAACGGAAGTGTTTGTCTTGTGTATGACGGGTAAGGACTGGTTTTGTGAAAAGGTTTTCAACCACTAAATTATTTGTCGTGCGGTGTTGTTCCGGTGTACTGCAACCCGGTGTACTGATTGCTTTTTTGGCGAAACGAGAACCAGTCGAAAAAATAGTGGCTTACAACCGTTTGCGAAACCAGTCGAAAAACAAGTGAGTCGTAGTTCCGTTGCCGAGAATGGCGGATCAATGGCGGACTGCAATACCTTGGCTTTATATCTATCCCTAGACCTATTTTTTTTAAGATTCTTTAAAAAGCAATTTCTCGATACTTTGTTGATTTTTTTATATTCAGGGAGTGTATTTCCCGGGAGTTTAAAAGCACAAACGTTTGGAAATTTTTCCTTTTCCCGAAAAATTTAACCATCCTGAACCAGGGGCCTGTGAACACAATTTGGGAAAAAACATTTGAAAAAAGGGCCCCGTAACTGCCCCCGGGGGAAAAATAAAAACTTTAAAGAAACAAAATTTATAAAAACATGATAATTATGGGACGAGTGTGCGTAGTATGTATTTATTGTGGATTAAAGCCCCTTTTTAGAAAAAATTTATAAGACTGGAATTATAAGAAATTAATAGGAGAGCAACCCAAAAAACCAAAAGAGAAATAAAACGAATCACTTTTTAAAAAAATTTGTAGGGATTTAATGGCTTTAACATTGGCTTTAAAATTGCTTTTTAAAGGCCTTTAAATTTTACTTTTAAAAAATAAAAATCGTACCCCAACCTAAATTTTTAAATGGGCATTAAATAAAATTTTAAGACCCAAAGAATAATCCTTTAAATCCCAAAAAATCAAAATTTCACTTTTTTTTTTCAAGCCATTACTATTTTTAGCTCCCAAAAACAAAAATTTTTAATGGAATGATTTTAGGTCAAAAAAATGGGGGGGGGTTTTTAATGGATTTTAACATTACCCATTAATAAGGAAAACCTTTAAATAAAGTAATGCAAGGTCAAGGGGGTTTAATTTAAAGGGGGTTTTTCCTATTTTAAGGGAAATTTTTTTCCCGGGTTTTTTTAAACCATTTAAAGGTATGTGAAACCGGGATTTGGGGAAACCAGCTCTTCTTCTTCCTATTTCCCGTAAAAAGAGTCGAAAATTAAATTTGGGCCAAAATTAAAAATTTTAGTCCGTACCCTCTAATGTTTTTAATATCTCGAGGGCAGTCTTAAAAAACCGGGTAAGACGATTTTTTAAAAACCCTTTTCACTACTTAAGCCTGCTCCGTGGCCTATATTTTTGGGGGAATTTTTGGGGTTTTTTAAAGTCTATTCAAACATATTTGCTTTAATAGTTTTGAGATTTTGGGTACATTTTACAACGTTCATTTTTTCGTTTTCTCCCAAATTCTTTAGCATTTGGGTTTTTTGTGCTTTAAAAATGTTTTTCGTGATGATATTTAAAAACTTTTAAAAAAGCATTTTTTATGATTCGGTAAAATGCTAAAATTTTTAAAAGTATTTGGAAACACGATTTTTTTTCAATTTTTGGGGTTATCCGTCCCCAAATGTATTAATGATTTTTAATCCCGTTCAAAAATGTTCTTTTTGGGTTTGAGGAAAGTTGCATTTTTCGTTAAAAACGTACCGGCGACTTTCCCTTTTATTTTTTTCTGAAAACGGGATTTTAACTTTTAACACTGTCTTTGGGGTACTGACCCTCTTTTAACCATTTTGAATGACTTTCGAAGAACCTATTTTTTTTTGGAAAGGGCAGCGCAAAAATTGCATGATATGTTTGTTTCCCTCACGTTTCAGTCTCGAAAGTATGCACAGGCGTTTCCCACGTAGCCCGGGTAAAAACGAAACAAATTTGGACACATTTTTACAAAATAAAAAATATGTTTTTGTTTGCACTTGATTGGGGAAACATCTTATTATTGATATAAGGGGGCTTTTGTACGGTTTTTATTCAAAGCGAAAAATGTTTTTAAATGTAATTACCCAAAAGAAAAGTTTATTTTTCCCTATAAAACCCAACAAAAAAAAACCAAAGTATCGAATCCCTTCGGGGACTGTTTTTACCTTGTTTTCTGTGCGAGCAGTTTTACTAAGCACGGGGAAAGCTGAGAACCATGGCAAGGGTTTTTTTACAACTTTAAAACCCTTCGACGTTCAAAGGGTTTATATTTTGGGCCGCCCCTTAAAAAGACTTGACTTTTTATTATTGATGACAAAAACAGTTTTTTAAACAAATAAAAAAAACAAAAAAATTTTTTTGGGAAAAACGCCCCACATTTTTTTTCCAAAATCCAATTTCTACATTTTTCAGAAAAACTAAAATTTTGCAGAATGTAATCAAAACGAAAAAATCCCCCTTAGAAAAAGTAATTGTTCGACATGATCCGACCATTACAGAAATACACTTATCAACTTCCAATACACTAAAACCAATAGAGTTCAACTGAATACAACCGTTGGCCTATCAGAGGTAGCGTAAACAAGCGTAACAAACCGAGACCGACTTGATTTTAATTAGTTCTCAATAATTATCCGATTTTAATGAAACGATAAAATCACTTTAATAGATAAACAAAAAAGGCGGGTTTCTAAAGGAAAGTTGTTTCCATTTTTTTTAAACTACTAAATGGTATGACTTCACATATCGTTCGGTCTCAAGTACAAACCATAATAAACGGGCGGTTGACTAAGTTTTAAAAAAAAAGGCTAACCTTGTATATTTTTGCGAAGGAGTTTTGGACGGGACCGGGCCGAATTTTTTGGATTAAGATGTTTTAAAAAAATGGTAAAAAAGAGTTCAGACAAACGAAAAACCCCTTTATGGCAATCTTGTTTTTGTAAAATCAAATGAACAAACCCAAAATATTAAACGTTATACAAAAATGATTTTTGCAAATGGGGAAAAAAACACTGAAAAATGGGTTTACAACTGTTGCCTTTGGACTCCTGCTTTAGTTTTTTAAACGAAAAAAAAAAAGGAAAATAAAACCCCGTGTCTTTAAAAATGCTATTACCCAAGGAATTTTACGTAAAAAAATTAAATTTTTGGGATCGAAGTTTTTAGTTCAAAAAATTTTTGGATTTTTTTCCCCCTTAAAATGCTAATGGTTCACAGAAATTATCTATTTCCCCTTGGGGCCTAGCATGTAAGATGCATCAATTTCTTGAAAAGTGAATAACGCTGTATTCTTGTTTATTCTGTTGTGATGAATTGCCGAGTAACTTGTCAAACATATCATTTCGCACTCTTAAACGTAGCTTTTACCCTCTGACGGGATGAAATTTAAAACGATGCCCAGGGGGGGAACACTCTTTTAAAAAAAGTTTACCCCAATTTTTTCAATTATTTTAAATATTAGGTCGCTTTACCGGACCTTTTTTGTTTTTAAAAAATCCCCCGGAAAAAGAAGACTGGGGGGGTTTTATAGGATTTGATTTGTTGGTCTGTCGGTGGTCCTTGGTTTTCATGGTTTCGGACAAAGTTTTAATAAAGGGCCTTGACAGATTTAAAAATTTTTTGGGGTACCCCAAGACCAACATAAAAAAACGGGTCAGGACATTAAATGATTTCCGGATTATAACGAGAATTTTTAACCAAGGATCTTTAAATGTCGGTCCCACAGGAAAAACAAAAAGGGAAACAGGTAAAAGGTAAAGGTCACATGCCCCGAAACATTAAAGGATGTAACTGAAAACCCAATTGGGCCAAGGATCACAAAATTTGATCGGGGGTTGATCTTTTTATAGATTTGAGGTTGGGATTTGAAATTCCCCTTATTTCTTGACGAGGGCCCGTATTGGGGGGGTAAAGGGGTTTGGTTTTTTTTCAATATGATAGTACTCTATTAAAACCCTTGCTACCACGTATTTCCTCACTGGAGCAAAAGTTCATCGTAAATATACAAAATCTTTTTTTAAAGAAAGCGGACTTTTAAGATTAAGGAAAAGGATTTTTGTCACTTCTTACCCCCCCCGGGCCCCGATTTCAAATCAGTTAGAAAGGAGATATTTGGTCTAAAAAAACGGAACGTCTAACTAAACTTAAAAACATCATTTAACCTTTTTTTGGCCCAAAAAAAGTACGGGTTTTGGTGGTCGCTTTTTTCTTTTTAAAATCTATTTAGAACAGCTGGGGCAATATTGATTTTTTTCAGCAAAAAAAAAATTTAAAATAGGAAAACGTACGTGGTTTTTGGGGTTTTCCCCAAAACAAAAAACAATCTTTTTTTTAAATAAATGTGATTTTTTCCCCAAACGATATCTTTTTCCCAAATGTTTTACAGTATAGCATTTTTGTAACATGAAGCTTTAATTTTAATGAAAAACCCTTTCCTTTTTTCCGGTATGTTTTTGGATTCACCCAACCTTTGAAACTAAACAAAAAACAAATCCGTTTTTTTCGCAATTGCCCCAACAAAATTTTTCAAAAAATTAACAAATATTTTTCCCGAAAAAACGAGATTGGGCCGGGAGCTATTCTTTTAGGGAGATTTTTTGTAATAATATGATTTTTTTTACCCCCTTTCCCAAATTTTTAAAAAAGAGACATAAAATTTTTTTCCTTAGTACATATTAGATATCAGAAAGAATAGAAATGCCCTTTTTAGTTTTAAACGAGTCGCCTTTTCCATTTGTGCTCTTTTTACTGTTTTTTTTTAAGTTTATCATTTGGAGTTGAGCCCTTTAAAAGGTTTTTATTTGTAAAAAATTGTTGGAATTTTAAAATAGGTCCCCCAACACAAAATTGGTATATACGAGCGGTATTGACAAAACCCAACTTTAATAACACGTAGCGTTTTGGGGACCCGGCTAAAACGGGCACGATAGTGAAAGAGCCACCCCCCGGTTTTCAGCAATAATATGCAAAATTTTGGGATAAAAACCCTTATAAATAGAAATTTATTGATGGGGCAACATCAAAAGGGCCCAAATCAGACCTTTTTTTTAAATGAAAAAGCTAGTAATAATAATAAAAAAAATAATAATAATAATAATAAAAATAAAAATAAAATAAATTTTTAAAAATTTCAGGAAAGTGAAAATTTTTGAACCAAAATGATACAGGGGGCTGACAATAAATTCATCCTTTATAAATTTTAAAGAGATACAAGTATAAGGTAGATAACAAAATCCCAAAAAGGGAAGATTAAAAATTTTTAGCGAAAAAAAAAGATAATCCATCATATTTTTTCCAAGATAAAATATCAATATTATCTAACTCAGTGTATAATAACACATGATTTATTACAAATTATTTCAAAAAATTTACATTTTCATCAAAACGTTATTTATCTGTTTTATGGTAACCTAAAAGAAAAAAAATAATTAGTGCCCTTTTCATATTGAATTTATTAAAGGGTTTTAAATTTAAAAAAAATAAAATGCGGGGGGCTCTCCCGAGCTTTTTAAATCAATTTTTTTAAAGGGTTTAAAAAAATTAAATGGGGGGAAAGGGTCAAAAAGTAATATTTTTTATCAAAATTTTAGTTTTTTCTTGTGAAATATAAAAAAATTCTACTTTCCTTTACTAAAAAAACCCAAGTAAATTTTCCCCCAACGTCCCCCTTTATACTAAAAGCGACGTCAACTTTCAAAGCTTTTTACCCCTAGATCTAGTGAATTATCTTTTTTTATTTAAGGCCCCCCCCCCCCCTCCCCGAGAATTAATGTAATAAAACAGTGTTTTTAAAAAATGACTTTTTAAAGTTTCAAAGAAATAAATATAAATATATGTATTTTTTTTTTTTTACTCTTCCGGAATTTGCATTTAATTAAATGCAAAAATATAATCGGAAATTCCTTGCCCCAAAATATATTCCCCCTTTGAATGTATAAAATAAAATTTTAAAAATTTACAAAAAATGAAGGAAAACGCTAACCCGTAAAAAATTAAAGGAAATCTGTGAAGTTCATCAAGTAACGGTTTTGGGGAATTTCCCAGATTTAAATATACGAAACGCTGCGCGGTTTTAAAATTTTTTTTTTTGGGTTTAAGAAGTCATAAAAAAAAATTAAAAAATTTTTGCTTTACATTTAAACCCATAGAAAACACAATAACAGATTTTTTTAAACTGTGGTGGGGAGAAAAATATTGCAAAGGGAATTCATTAAGTGAAATAAATTTGACCCTTAAAATAAAAACAATAAATATAATCTATAAAAAATGTTACATAAATACAGTGGGGAAAAGCCATGACCAAAACCCAAAAACGAAAATTGTGAATGATGCCCCCCACAAAGTCAGATAGGTCGATTTTACCACCATCGAATTTTCCCTTTAAATTTTTTTCAATGTTAAAAAGGAGCTGAAATTACGTTTTATAGATAGTTAGAATTCATTTTAAAGAGTCTTTAAAAAAAACCCAAAAACAGTTAAAAAACAAAAAAGGGTTGTTTGCTACAAATTTTAAATTGAATTGCCCGTGTTTTTGTAAACCCCTTTAAAAGTTTTGGGGTTTTGCATTAAAAAAAAACCGGTTTTTTGACGTGAATTAAAAAAGAAGTAATTAACCTTTTTGGGAAAAGTTCGGGGGATTTTGTTTGCCAATAAAACAGTTGAAAATTTTGATTTTTTATTTTGCAAAATTTCTTCTGTTTTTTTTCGGAAAAAATTGCGAATGAATAAAATGGTAGTGATAAAAAAAGATAGGGGTTTCAGTTTTTATCCTGAGATACTAAAACTTTTCTTAATTTAGGGGGAAGTTTTACTCGAATTATGTTATTTGAACTTAAACATAAATTTAAAAGTTTTTCTTAAATTATTTTTTAAATTTCATCTATTTTTTTTTCGGGTTTCCCCTGATAACGTACAAAAAGGAAAAATATCTTTATACACAACACACCCATAATGGCCAAACGGGGGAATTGCCCCAAAATTTTGAAAACCTGATCTAAATCATGAGATTCAATTAAATTCTCCAAAAATAGGGGGAAAAATCAAAAATTTGAAAAAAGGAAAAAAATCAGGCCCCTTTAAAAAAAAAAAAAAAAAAAAAAAAAAAAACAACCAAAAAAAACAAAGAGGGCCAAAGAGGGGCCCCAGGGCGCTAGAAAGAAAAAACACAAACCCTAAAAAGTTTTAATCATGTTTGGGCCTAAAAGATTTTAAAGGAAAAAAATATTTTGACCAATTTATTGGGAAAATTTGGAAACAAAAAAACTTGATTAAAAAGTATTTTCTTTGATTTTTTCCTAGTTTAAACCCAAAGGGGTTTGACCCCAGGGATACCAATATTCGAAAGTGACCCCAGATTTAACAAAACAAGGGGGGCCAGCATTCTGGACCAAAATTTAAGAAGAAAAATTTTTAAAACTTTCAAGCCTTCTATGCATACAGAAGGGTTTTTTTTGATTTGGGGCCTTTGTGACCTAAATTTTTTATCCAAAAGACCCAAATCAAAATCAAAGAGATTTTATCAAAAGGGAATCATTCTGAAGAAATTTCATGAATATCAAATTGAAAATACAGCCCCCATCGCATACATAAATTTTTCTTTAATTTTAAACCCAGGACCTAGTTTTTGGGCCTCAGATGACCCCAAAAAAACTCACCCAGATTTTAACAAAAGGGAATCATTCTGAATTTAAATTTAGGAAGATCAATTGAAAAAATGCCTCACGCCCCACAAGGTTTTTTTTTTGATTTGACCCCAGGACCTATTTTTACCCTAGAGGGCCCCTATCCAAACATGACCTTATTTAAACAATGGGAAATTTGTTCTGACCAAATGTTAAGAAGAACAATTGAAAAAAATACAGCCCTATCGCATACACAAGGTTTTTTTTTTGATTTACCTTGTGACGTAAATTTGATCCGAGGGGTACCCATTTTTGAAAATCGGCCTAGATTTCATCCAAAGGGAAACATTTGAACCAAAAAATTTAAAGAAGATCAATAGAAAAATTACACCCCCAAACGCATACAAAGGGTTTTTTTCCATTTGACCCCAGTGACTTAGTTTTTACCCAAAATGACCCCTTTTCGTTTCTTTGGCCCCAGATTTAAAAAAGGAACATTCCCGGGCCAATATTCATTCATGAAAAATTTAAATTTAAAAAATACAGCCCCTCAGCATTCACAAATTTTTTTTGGTTTTTCTTTGATTTGCCTAGTTTAACCCCGTTTTTTTTACCGAGATGACCCCTTTTCGAACTCGGCCTAGATTTCCTCAAAAAGGTTTTCCCCCTGACCCAATTTTAAGGGAAAATTAATTTTAAAAAACAGCCTCATCGCATACACAAGGTTTTTTTTTGATTTGACCCAGTACCTAGTTTTGACCCAAAATTTATCCATTTTTTAATTCGGGCCAATTTTATCAAGGTTAAACATTCGGAAACCCAAATTTATTAAGATTAAAATTTAAAAAAAAACAAACCCCTATCGCATACACAAGGTTTTTTTTTTGATTTGACCTATGCCTATTTTTTTTTTTCCCAATGACCCATTTTCCCAACTCGGCCCTAGTTTTACAAGGGAATCATTCTGACCAAATTTAAGGGAAAACAGTGAAAAATACGGGCCCCTATCGGGATACACAAGTAAATGTTTTACCCGAAAGACAGACGGAAAGGACCGCCCGGGAAACGAGGAGCTAAAAAAACAAAGAAGTTAAAAAGTATGATTGTAAACTAAATTAAAAAGGGTAGAAATGCAAAACAGGGGTTTTTAAAACGTATACCCAAGGTTTTTACCAAACCCAAAAAAAGGGGCAATCTGTGCAGGGAATTTTTGTTAAAAAAGCTGTGTTTTCTCCAAGCAGGACAAACCTGTTTTCCCCAAGGAACTGTCAACTTTTTCCCTCATAAATCACCCGGGGGAAGGGCGAAGGTTTTTTTTCAAATGCATGGAAAAAATACGCCTCCCCCTGGGGTCAAAATCAAACTTTGCGATCCGTAGATCTGCGGCCCCCCTATGAAAATAAGGGGCAGACATAAAATTTGTGACCAGGTATGAACGCCCCCCCCTTTAAATTTTTTGAAATTTTTTTTTAAATGTACATGTCCGAATGCTCTAAAATCGGGGGTTTAACCAAAAAAACAGTTTTGCAAACCTTTAGTTTTCCCCCTAAATCTGCATTCAAAATGTAAAATTAAAGGTTTACAAAGACTTTTTTGAGTTTTGCTCAAATCTTGGTAAAGTAATTTTACAGGTTTTATAAGGGCTTTCATTTTTAAATTCCACCCCTTTAAAAATTTCAATATTTTTTTCTACAAGTCACTAAAAAGTTTTTTTATAAATGCCTTTAGAAACACTCCCTACCCAAACCCGGGCCCCTAGGAAATATTTCCCTAGTTTTTTAATCAAAAGTGGGAAACATATTTTCCGTATAAGCTCCTTTGTTAAAACTGGAGCTAAACACGGAATACATGTAGCTCTGTTCCGCATATAGGTCCTCGGTCTTTTTAAGCAACATAGACCACGCATTTTCTAATTCATTTTTAAATATTGGGATGATTTCAGAAAAACAGCTTAAATACAGAATAGTCCCCGGTTTTGTAAATGTGCGAAATTGGCTCCCGGGGATGGTTGTCGGCATTTAAAATTTTTATAGGAAAAAAATCCCGGGTTTCAAATTTCCCAAACTTAGCCAACGGTGTCCAATTTTAAGAAAACCAAAACAAACACGGCAATCCCCATCAATCTTTCGTAGTAAAACAAAAGGGTGTCGGAGGACAGCAACGCTCGACTATTCAACCCGCCTTGTCCCATTTAATGAATACGATCAAAAAGGGGGGCAAATTAGGAAAAAAGCAAAACAGGGGTTTTGGAACCTGCATTTTGTGGGTTTTCAGCTCAGGACAGTGGCCCAAATGTGTGGGAAATTTTAATCCATTCCCCTTAGGGGGTAAAAAAGAACCCGCTTACAAAAAGGGGAAATTTAAACCAAAAAAAAACCCTTTGTTTGAAAAAGGGGCCCTAATTTTTTAAAATGCGAAAAATTTAGTTATTTACCTAAATTTCAGTCATATCATGACAGTGAACAGTGTGTGCAATTTCAATCCTTTTCCCAAGTGGATTTCTGAATACCAGCTTTCATACAATTTACTTTAAACCCCAAAATTTTTATGGTTTAAAAAGGGGGATTTAAATTTTTAAAAAAGCAAAAAAAAGTTATGGGAAATCTTTGTAGGGCAGATAAAGACAAATGAACAAGTGTGTTTAAGTTTCCCTCCATTCCAATTAAGTGAGTACTGAGATTTCCAGCTTTCATACCAAAAAACCCTTTCCAAAAAAATTTTAAATCGAAAAAGGGGCCCTAATTTTGTAAAAAAAAAAAAATAGAGTTAGGGGGCCCTGCAATTTAATCAGTTTATCACAGTAAATAAGTTTTTTTGAAGTTTCAATTTATTTCCCCCAAATGGTTACTGAGATACCAGCTTACATACAAAAAACCCTTTCCCCAAAATTTTTTAATCGAAAAAAAAGGGGGAATAATTTTTAAAAAACATAAAAGAGTTATGGGAAACCCGTGCAAAAGTAGGTCATTTATCACAGTGAATAAGTGGTGAAGTTTCAATCCATTCCCCCCCAAGTGGTTGTGAGAAACCCGCTTAATACAAAAACTTAAAACCCAAAACGGGACGCGGACGCGGGGCGCCAAGCAGACGCCGAAGCGGACGCCGACGCATGGGCGAGTTCCCCAAAAGCTCTACTATTCTATGAATAGTCGAGCAAAAATGAATGCCGAGCTGGAATACCCCGGTTTGGGGTTTTTAACCTCGGGGGTCTTCTCAAAGTGTCACTTCCCTCTTGGGAAAACATTTTTAACATTTAAAGAAAGGGAAAGGCTTCCACACAAACCAAACTAAGCTCTGTAGGAAAGGTACGGATGTTTCCCCCCGTTGGGCGCTTTTTTCACAAAACAAAATTTTTGATATTTATTTTTCCTTTTAGACTCTGCAAATTGTGTGAAATATGGTGACTGTATAGTTTTAAACGACCAGTTTGCGTCATAACATTTCACATATTATATCAACAGTCTAATGTAACGGTCGTAACTTAACCACTATTTGCCCGCTATATTTTTTGTTTTGGAATTTTGGGCAAATTACTTTATTTCTTCCCAAGGGCCATTTAATTTTGCAGTTTTTTTGGGCCGATACAAAATATAAAACGTCATTTTTCGCCCCCTTTTGAATTTTGCCCAAAAAAAATTTTTTTTGAGTTGGGGGTTCTTCAAATAGTTTAGAAATGAAAGCCTGTTTATTGCATTATTAAAACTATTTTGGGTTTTGGTTTTTAAAACAATGCCCACAAATGTCAGACCAGATACTAAAAATTAAAAAAGCTTTACTTTCCCCGTAATCATTTTTTTAATTTTGGGATGGTCCCAAATTTTTGGGACGTCATTTTCTCACGTAACGCTCGCTCTTTTTTTCATTCCCTATGCCCCTGACGCAGAAGGGAAAAAATTTTTTTTTATATCTTTCCCCCTTCCCCCAAGTCCAAAACCCACACCCTTTCCCGAAAACTCATGGTTTTTTTTTAAATCTTTCATTACGTTTCAGCATTTTTAAACAATGTATAGCAGTCAATTCGGCTTCCCCACCTTCTTACATTCTTTTAAAAATTTTTACAGCTCCCCTTTTTGCAAGGACAGTATACGAAAACGTACTCCCAAAATAGCTCCCCATGGAAACTAATCCCATGGGGGGTATTAGGGTGAGACATAGCACCTCACAGGAAGTTCATTTCTTTTTTTTTTATTGGAAAAACCCCCCTTTTATTTACAATTTTTTTTTATTCTCTAATTCTGATAAAAAACAAATCTCATGTTTTTTGGGTTTTTTGGGGTTTGTTTTGTATTCATTTTTACAACACAAATTTAAGGGAAAAATACAGAGAGCATTTAGACCACTAATAAAAGCGAAAAATTTAAATCACAGGAAGTTTTTTGTTTTTTTCTAAAGTAATACTGGGAGCCAAGGGACGTTCTAAAATTTTATGAAAAAAACCCGTGCCTTTTTTGACCTTTAAATTTCCCTGGGGAAAAAACACAAAAACCAAATGAAAAACATTTTTTTTTTTTTGTTAAAGGTAAAACCTTTAACTAAGGGAAGGGAAAGGGCTTTAGGTTAGAGAAGAAATAAAAAGAAAATTTTTTGACGTTTTTTCAATTTTAAAAGACAGGTGTTTGGGGCCCCTTTTTAATTTGGGGCAAAAATTTGGGAGCCCTGGCCCAGAAAAGAATATCCAACCCCAAAAATTGGGCAGAACAAACGGGGAAAGGGGTTTGTCTTAAATTTTTCCTCCTTATTTTAAGTTTTTTTTCCAAGCCTTTTCCCTAGGGAATTTTCAAAAGGCTTCTGGGTGGTCGCACTTTAGAATGGTTCCCCCTTTTAGGAAACAACGTGGGAATAATGAAATTAAAATAGGTAAAAATGGGTTTTAAAAGAAGTAAACGTGGGGTTTTTGTTGATATAATGAAATTTAAAAAGTGATTATTCAGTTATGTGAAAATCCTCAATGAAAAACGTTTCATAATATAAAAAATCATGACTTTTATGTCAATAAAGTTATTAATTAAAAAAAATCCGGGCCTTTATATCTGTAAATTTCTGACAAAAGGGGGAAAGGGATTCGAAAGCAACTACAACTATTTCTGAAGTCAGCGACTTAGCTGATGTATTTTCGCTTGAAAATTGAACACATTAATTCAAATCTAAAGAAAAAAAAAAAATTCCCTATATTAACAAAAAGGTTTGTCGCAAACAAAAGTGTGGGAAGCAGCAACAAAGCGTAAAAAATCCGGTTTTTTTTTCAAATTGTCAGCACTATAAGATATATTTTTAAAACTTAGATAATGTTTGGGAAACAGCGTCATAAAACATGGGGGCCATAGACTCGGACAACCCGGGAAAAAAAAAAGGGGGGGCCCGGGGGGGGGGGGGGAGTGAAATGTAAATTCCGAAAAGGGGGAAAAAAATTTGGAATTTGAAAAAAAAAGGAAAAGTCAGGGGGGAAATTTTACAAGAAAGGAAGGGAAATTTTACTTCCCTTCTATTTTTACAAAAAACCCTATATCTTTATATTGAAAGGGATCAAAAAGGTTGTAAAATTGTCAAAAAAAGGGAAAAAAATTTGGGTTCTTTAACATATCAAAAAGCTTGGGCTTAATGCAAAGAGGGTTTTTTGGAGTTAACATGAGGGATTGCTTTTCTTGGGGTTTTAAAAGTAATTGTTTTTTTCAAATATAAATTGAAAAAAAAAACTCTTCTGAATTTAAATGTATTTTTTAATATTTTTGCTTTCAAAAAAGATTTTTAGGCAAAACAAGACGTACATCTAAAGTAAAATGGCAGAAATAAATATAGCTAAAACGATCATAAAACGGAGTTTTATGAATTATCTTTTATATCTGCACAACCCCACACAGTCACCGTTTCAGGATTTGTTAGAATAAATTGCTGTAACAGTCAAGTACAATATTAGTTAGTTGACATAAAAAGGATCCGTTGAACGTAAAGTGTTGTTGTGGGAGTCTTTATGTGAGACGTTGTTTTTGTGGAAGTCAAAATGGCGGAAAATGACGTTTATTTGTCGAGAAATTTCTGAAAACTTTGTAAGTGTAACTTTGTTTACAGTTTTCTCTTAATTTTAATATGGCCAGTCCAGAGAGCTCTGGTTTGGCTTTAATCGGCATTAATCGTTGGCTAAATAGATTTAAGAAAAAAGAAGTTATAGAAGGCACCAGTTGGCTGACTGGGGTAATATTTTGAAAGAACTTCACTTTTTTGTTCATTTTAACGTATCTAAATCCTACTCAGGCCTTTATGTTGTTAACTATGATTAATCACTTGCTAATTAAGAAATTCATCCAATTTTCACGTTCATATATACATTCAGATACGTTAAAATGGAGATAATTCTCGGCAAAAAACGTCATTTTCCGTCATTTTGACTCCCACAACAACAACTCCTCACATAAAGACTCACAAAACAACACCTCAAGTTACGTTCGATCCCCTGGTTGTGTCTACGTACAGCATTTCAAATGGAGCTCATTTTTATAGTTGATTGAAATTATGTAAATTTTTACGTAACTTGGATAGAGCTTCTCAACTTACAGTTACTTCACACTTCCCTTTGATTTTTATCACAATGTATGAGCTGTCAGCTACAATTTTGAAAATCAAAATTGAAAGTAGAATTTTTGACCATATATATTCTTGACCTGTCCAAGGTATGTCAAAAAATATTTACTTTTTTTCATTCTCTTGCATACATGATTGTTTAAGTATTGATAAAGGATATTTCAATGCATAACATTTCAATTAATTGCATAGTTTATACTCATGATGGAAAGTTTTGCTTGGCTCATCTATGTCTATTGGAATCTGGGACACTAACTCTTATAAATCTCGAAATTTTATTATCCATACAAGATTAAAGTCTAATTTAACTCAAAATTACATCTTCTGTTTTAAAATTCAAGTTTGTTAAAAAATAATTGCATAAGTGAAATATAGAAATGGGTAGATTTTTTTCACGATAAACCTGCAGGTTTCCTCTTGTCAGCTCTTCAGTTTGTTCTATATTTCATTATATTCAAACAGCCATTTGACTTGGTATTTCAGACCTTCTATTAGCGAATCTTGTACATTATTGTGGGAATGAATGACTAAGAGTGTTGTGCAATAAAATGAAAGTTGAAAGTTAACAGAAAAAGGATGTAAAGTGGGAAAGATACAGATCCCGATAATATAATGAAAACATCACAGGAGGGCAAGTAATAATAACTATAAATGCATTTAATGACAGGCATACTGATCGAATTTTTTACAACCTAGCTCGAATCCTCCTTCCGGTATGCCCCTTGATAATATACATTCCCGACTTAAAAAAGTTATTTTGGGAAAGACAGGAAAAACAAAATTATAGGCAGCGCTTATGAAAAAAAATATATATTCTTATTTTTTCTTGAAAAACTAACACTACATGCAAATACTTACATTTCTAGTATGTTTTGTGTTACGTTGAAGCACTACGTCACAATAATATATTATAATACATATTTTGTTCATTGCAAAACGACTGTCATTGGTACTCTGCAAAGGCAAGATCTTTATCTAATTAATATGTTTTCGTTTTGAAGAATTTGGAAGGTATATGACACATATGAATTATGGGTGATATTATTTTATTTTCATTGAATACGCAATCACAGAAGCCTCTTAAGAAAAAAAATGAATGAAGACGAGTGCAATTGTTTGTCAGCACATACATTTTGAAATAATACTCCTGTAGTTATCATAAAAAGTCGAAAGGGAATATGTATTCCCAGGGGATCCGATTGTGTGTCATTTGTCAAAAATCTAGTTTTGCATTATTATGAAAGGGACTTTATGTTGAGCCTTTCTCCAAATATGACGACAGACGTAAACACAGCATGTAATAAAACGTCATATTTCTCATTTGGATAATCAGTTTTTGTTCAGATAATTTATATTATTTATCCACTGCAGCTCAAGTTTAAACTAACACTTTCAGATAATGTTGCTTCTTTTTCTCTTTGTCTAACAGTATTATACATGCCACAATTTATGATAAGAGAGATGAGTAAACATTTCTCTAAACTACATATAGACATGTACCACGTGCAACACCCTTTGAGATCTATATTTCGCAGCTAGAACGTGTAGTCGTACAGAAGTTTTTAATGAGACTCCTTGATAGGTAGTTCTTAAAGCCGGCAGAGACTGAGCTGTTTCGTCCTAGTCTTGATAATCTTTTTGTTTGCTCTGCCTTCTGCTCTTATGCATTCAGTTCATGGGACATTATGTTTTCTTTTGTAATGCTTGTCCACTGAACTCTACAAAAACAGAGAGAAAAAGTAGGATTTTTGTCTTGCACTTAGCAAAACCATGCCCTTAAAAGACAAGTTATTGAGTACACTTGAGTGCTGATACTTCAGGATGACCTCGGGTTTACCCTATACATATGTTTCACTTTATACAGTCTAATATTTGAGCTTATCACAGCGGAGAATTATTCCGTTTACACTGCCTTGTGTAATTTTAATGAAAATAGAGGAAGGATGAGACTGGCATGCTCTCAACGTTTTTAATCTGTCCCCATCCCCATTTCATATATATTGCTGACCGTTTCAAGACGGTGCTCGAAATTTCAACTTGCTTTTTGTCCTTTTCGTTTGGTATGTTTTGTATATTGTCTTGTATGTTGATGGTGTTTGTTCCCATCACTCATTTCTTTATGTCCCTCCACCTTTTTATACTCTCCCAAATTCCCCAATTTTTATCCTTTCCACCCAAGTTTCTATTAGAGGCGGGTATACTTTGTGAGGCTGGCATTTGTTTGTGTCTGCTGTGATCTACCCTACAAGGTAGTCTACTCTTACCCTTTTTCTGTACCATTATCATACAAAGTAAATTATACACAGTATAAAAAAATCAATAAGGATTTCGTTATGTAAATTATAACCTCATACCTTGTACAAGCCTGGGAAGTGTTGACACCTGGCCGTTTGATAGTTAGGCACATTCTTCGCTGTAAACTATCTACAATTTTTATTCTTTGAAAGTGAATGCGGTGCATTTCAAATTGATGATGCCTATTCGTGATTCCCAATAAATTGCAGACTGATACTGCGAGTTCATGTAGACTCAACCTCAAGTTACAGAACTACAGGTCTAAAGGTCCCTCTTGTTGATAGTGTATCAATTGACGTCAGTGTTTGTTGTTTATTCTTGAAATGAAGATATTTTGAAATTTTTTTAACTTGATGATATTTTAATCAATATAAACAAATGCTTGATAACTTATCAGTGTAATTAGGTGCTTCATTCTCAAGGTTCAGTTATCTTATCTTGCAATGTGCATTGCCCATTTCACGGTGCAGTAGCATTTTTATCATGGGTATAATTAGATTAGATTTTACGAATAAACAGGTTCAGAAATCAACATTTACAGCTGAAAGGATTCTCGTTTGGGCTCGAAAGAGTTTTTACAATAGAACAGTATATAATCATCAGGCTTGCAAATATGCATCCATAAACATTTCGTCTAGACAATAGTTCATGTTTGTGTACACATTTTATCCAGTTGAAAAGGTCTGTTAAACTAAAAAATGTTCATCTTCAGAGATAAGCTTGAAGATTTATTAAACAGCCAAGAATAATAACAGAAGAAACAATCTCGTTCAACTACAGTGTCATATAGAAAGTTACTCACCCTTCTAGTGTTTTCTGGCATTCTGACATTAGGCACAGCAGTGTAAAAGTCTTCATTGCGAAAGTGAAATAAAGAAAATGATAGATAACTAAAGATGAACTTGCAAATTTTTGTGTATCGATCTGTCTTGTGGATTTTGTAGTTTTTTTTTTTTGTACATATTAGGGTTTTCACCCGATTACATGTTTAAGTGTGTTAGTTAAAGACTATATCAATACAATAAGTTACATTGTGTTCGATGTAATTAATAAAATTGAATTGTAATTTTAGTTCAAGTGTGATAAAACAAGCAAAGTGATAAGAGTCTGTTGATGAAGGGTTACGAATCGTGCAATACTCCGTCTCAGGTGGGATTCTATTACACAGATATATTGAACAGACTCCATGAACTTAGTGGACTAAAACAAAACAAGAACACCGAGTCCAAGTCATCTCGATTACTATCTTAAGAATTAGATGATAGATCTACATGATAAATATATTATGATAAACTCATTTTACAGTTGAAACACATTTCTATCTTAATCGGTTTAGATTTAAATTTAAAGCTCATATACATTTCTTACAGTGTCATTTAGTCCACACGCGACTAAGTGTTCCGCTTATGTTCGATAAAGTATGCAGATATAACAATGCTTTCAATATCGCACTATATAATCTAACTTGATAAAATCAATGCTTTAGAAAAGGTCGAGTTTACGCAATGTATAATTATGTATATTGCCTTTATGTCAAAAGAGGTGTTTGTACACAAATTAAGAAGTAGCTGAATAAAATGAAATACATCAGTGGACAAAAGTATAGTTTACCCGAATAAAGCCCAATAATTGCATAAAACACGAAATTAAAGTCCTTGTCCTTAAAGACAAAATTTGATACCAGTGCTACATAAAGCAACAGGCAGAATGATATTTAGGACAATCTTGAAAATGGCATGTGACAAGGTTGTTTTCTGAGACACAGCCTTTTAAACATGGAGCCAAAAATGTCCATATTTACGTTTTCTTCGTTGATCACATTGACATAGTGATTTGCAAGCCGACATTTGAAAACGTGTAAGTCTGAAGGTCATCAAGATGTTTGTATGTCGTCGAGACGATAACATATTTTGACCACGTTTAGCAGTTAAGAAAAGTGCAAGAGGTGTCAGTTTATCTTAAAACAGGAATGAAAGTTTCTCGAAAGAGCGTTCGAATTGTTTATGCAATGCCTTATCTGAATTAAGAGTGTCGGAATTTCATATGCTGATAGAAAATTGATTCATTTTGCTAATCAACGTTGTATCTGTTAGTGTTATCAGAACATCTGTGGGTAAACACAGTACAGACGTCGTCACGTAAAATTGTTATTGAAGATATAATAATGCTTTATTTCAAAGCCTGCTTAGGGTAAAAAGGAAACCATTGTTGCTTTAAATGTGCATAAACTTAACCGCTGTATGTTGGTTATGCATTTTGGTGACAGATACATTTATTCTGCTGTTCATTTATAACAAACCAAACATATTTAGAGCAAAATGTTCCGGTACTTCGCACAGACCCTAATAAATAACATCACTTTATTGTGTAGTATTATTGACAAACCTATGTATAGTCTGATAATAATCCAAGCCAAAATGTCTGAATCAATAGAACATAATTGGAAAAGGGAGTTATTAGTCTTCAAAGTGAAATATAACATGTAAAATGACGCAAACACAGTCGTAGCGGAAATTCTGTATAAGACAAATGTTGAGAATGTTTAAAAAATAATTTTGAAATCTCTTGTCACATCCCATGATAGCATTGTATACTGAATAGGCTATGTTTTTTTTTATCTTTTGGTACTTGGAAAAACGTTAAGTACTTTATCTCATGTGTCGATACTAAAATAGAAAACAAATTCAACAATTTATTAGAGATCTAATTAAAATCTGAAAAGTAGATCTCTCGGAAGCACCGACAACAAGGCAAACAGTGAAAATTGCAGACTCGGTTTGACTGAGCCTGTTCATGAGTAGTAATGGAAAATGCGACACTGTCCACGCCCCCTAGCAACGGCTTAAGCAGTATTCAATCCTCAAATCTAAATGAGTTGAAATCAATGATCCCGAAGGACCAGAAAATATAACAACACTGAGATTAAGTCTGGGCGACTTTTTACGGCCACTGCTAGCTTTTCCTGAAGAATATTCTGATAAATGAACGTAGTCAATATCTTTCCTTACACACCTTTCTGTCGTGAAATTGATATAGATTCCAATGCAAAAAGAACGACTCCTGCTCATTAATACCCTGATAAATCTTCATTTTCAACTGAGAGACCACATTTCCAGTTTCTTTTTATGTTGTTAAAGAACAATTTATGTATTAGTTCTGGGACCATTTATTGTCCTTCCCTAAAATGATCTTTATGCAAGTTGTTAAGATATCATTTATATTATAATAAGATGATTTTGTATGTAAATCAGTTTTGGATACAATTAAAGGTTCAAAGGTAGATATCGTGGGGATGTTTTACTTGGAATACTAAGTCAGTTTAAGCGTATATTCGGAATATTGTTTATTCAAACTACACATAAAAGTCCTTTGGTCTAAGAATGCTGGTATCCACATTATCTTTGAAATATTGGAAATCATTAACATTAGTGGACTTTGTTGTAACATCAGTCCAAGAAATAAAATCCCGGTCCCTCGAAAGGATATCACAAAGCAGTAGCCATTTGCCCAAAACCATGGAATTTCTCGTCCACGAAGTTTTAAGTGATTTTACAGTAGTTATATACATTGTACTAAGTACACTAGCCACATTCTTTGTTTCCAGATAAAAATATGTATCATAGTTCAAGCGGAAACATTTTTTTAAATAGACCGCCGCTATATAAATGCAAATATTTACTTTTTTGTCGGCAGATATTACATGGATAATCTGGCAGGGAGGCAAATTAAATGCTTTATATCTTTGTTAAGTTGTTTATTGTTTTTATACAGAATATACTCTGGAAACCTGCAAAGGTTTGCATGTAAAACTGTTACAGTGATGCTTCAGTTATCATTTTGTCAAATGTTTTGAAGCATGGAAATTGAATGCGAAATAGTGTTTGTATTGTCGACCATTTCTAAGTGAGAAAACGTGACCGCAGAATTCTAGGAATGAAAAAAAATCCAAAATCGACTTTGTATATTTTCGAGTTTACAAATCAGTTCGGTATCGTATTGTTTGCTTATGGAAACTACTTATATTGAAAAAAAACATGTTTCCTAAGAATTGTTTAGCTAACCTAAGTGCCTAGTTATGTATGATGTCTTAATTTGCAGTTATCTCTGTTCTGAGAGGTGATTGATGCTGTTATTGTTTAGGACAAGCCTCTTGTTTATTCAGTGTTGATTAATTGCCGATCAACTTGTCAAACATATCATTTTGCACTCCAAAACATATCATTTATCTTTTGATATATACAGTTGACGATTTCAAGGAGAAAATGTTTAGTTAAATACGCGATTCCATTATTTTACGAACGTTCTGAATCCGTCATTTTTATGCCGGGTTATGTCTTGCTGTTTGTCAAGAATCAGCGTGTGAAAGGGTTATATACATTTTGTGATATTTTTATGCATGTTATGCATGCGAAATAAAATGGAATTGTTTTTCCCAAAACAAACATTTCTTTAAATCTGCAGTACATTCAAGTATAAAATCAGTTGGACATTTTTCAATGACTTATTTCCACTTAGTATGTTAACGTCAGTATGTATGCTGCGTTGAATCGAAGATGAAAAATAAATCAATAAAACATTTTTTTTTTCAGGAAGAACTCTTGAAGATTTTCACTTCACTCTATTACTCAGAGCCTAGACTTTTTATGAACCGTTGTACAGTTTTTTTACAGTCCTCTTCTGTATAGCAGTTTGGTGTCCATTTTTAGTTTTATATATATCGCCTGTCGCAGACTCAAATTGCTACAATATGCGTCAGTAAAAGAATATACAAATTTAGAAATAATTTATCCACCAACATTTACATAAAAGGGCATTTGAATCACACTTCAAAGAAAATAAACATACATTTAATACGGAAATATTTTATTTACATTTTAAGACTGATTTTTTTATAACTTTAAATGATTAAACCCCACATTTCTGAGTTAAAGAACAATGTAAAATAATTGCATAGTAAATTCGAACAATGTTAGATTGTTTGCTGGATTGTCTTTGCGTTTCGGACATATAATAATAAAATACTACAAATATAGCCAGAAGTATTTGCAATTTTGACATCCAAGACCTCTGGTTTGATCTTTGAAATGTTCTGTGTGTGGTCGCATATTTTAGTATGCACTTTCTTATGATGAACAGCTTGGGTAATATCACGATTATTTCATTATAAACTGTTTGGAATAGAGGTAAACGTACGTGCCTTTTATACTGACAAAATGTGATTTTTTTTTATCAGGAAGTACTTAAGTATCTTAACGAAAGCTCGTAAACAAAATTTATACAATCTATATTTTTATGTTACATAATCCTTACAATTACACGATCGGCTCTCTTTTCTCTGTACTATTTGATAGACAGCCAAAATGTTTGAACTCAAGTAAAGATCCGAGTCCGCAAATGTAGGTTTGGCTGTAGTAGTTTTCTCGAAAATTAACAATAAGGTATATGCCCAGCCAAATACGACCACTTGAAGTGTTATCGATCTACAATTATGTTTTGTAATCAGAAAAGTATTCTAAATACTTGATTAAATTGTCACACTACAACTGAATGATAGAATATGCCGTTCACAATTCTATGTCGATAATCATCATCATCATCATCATCATCGATCTGGACTCAGAAGTTACGCATAATCTATCTTAATGCGATTTGAAAGGACAAACGGTGAACCATCGGTAGACCTTAATTGTAACTGAGACAAGAAGACATTCCTGAAATCGGAGCAAGATCGTATCTAGTAAAAGAGTTTCGTTTTGATAAATGTTTGTCCTTTTAAAAACCTTCAGATCGCACAAAATGCTAATATTCGCCCGTGATGAAATAAACTGATCAGTAAGTTCACACAAAATTGACAAAATATTTTCGCGGGAAACAAAACGCTCCTTACAGTATCTTCTCCGCCTCTTCGAACATGAAGAAATTATTAGCATTTTGACAGTTTCTTTTGTTTTAGTTTTATATGAGCATAAAGATACTACAACATGTCAATAATACAATGTACAAGATGGAGACCGGCTGAACTGTGAGAAGGTGCGACGGCCTTGTTCAATATTGCCGAACCAGGTAAGACAGTCAATATATATACTAAAATGAAATGAAGTATACTATATTTGACGCGAAACACATTGAATGATAATTTCTAGAAAACTACAATGTTTAAGGTATTTAAACGCACGCGTTAGAATATGCAGTTTCTTTAAAGGCCTCAAACTAGGTCTAACGCATCCTTGAATATTTCTCATTATGACAGTTTGAGGCTTTTCTCGGACTTTAAACACTGTCCTCAAGAAAACATCAAGATTCTCGTGTTATAGAATTTTAGAGTTCTTGCCCTTATTAAGGTAAAGACAATTCATTGATTTATGTCTCTGTACTAAACTAAAACAAGTTGGACGGAGATAAAATTTGACTTGCATTGCACATTGATTGCAATTATATCTTCTTAACACTGATGATACCCAATGCTGATTCTTAGAAATGTATCTCGTTTTGTTATGTTTGAATGCCCAACGTATAACCGCCCATCGTGTTTAAATAGTGTTAAAGCACGATTTGCAATAAATTATTCCTTAAATAGCTTATGTATAATAATGTAACTTGAGCAGGATTCGGATACAGCTTTAAAGAAACTTATTGTATAAGACAATTATACTGCATCAGCACAAATTTTCAAATGGTTGCCAAAAGAAACTTCCACGTGAAAAGATTTCCGAAAACATTTGTCATAAAGAAACAAATTGCAGTATATAGACTTTGTGTTTGACTTTCACATTTTACTGTAGTATGTCATCCAGAGATACATTTAAATGAATTATAGAGCTAGTGAAAAGAAATATATTTTAGACTCTCCAATTATAAAATTTTATTTCATGCACAATTAATTATAAGAATGAAAATATGTTTAATAACATCTGCAGGGGGTCCCTTTGAAGAATAGAATGCAACCAAACAAAATAATAGAAGAATAGGTTTGATTGAGTCTGTTTATGAGAGGTAATGAATGTGCAACACTTCTCATGCACTCCCCCCCCCCCCCCCCCCCCCCCACACACACACCTTAGCACCGGCTGAAGCCTACTAAAACAAAACTCACAAACTATGACTCAATACTTGTCAGTGCTCTCCTTATAAAATAATAATTTATACAAAAATTAGATATCATAACTTGTACACAAATTATTTTGATTTTAAATACAAGAATCTAGACACAAAGTCTGAAACGGAATAATGTTTCTTTTAACCTAATTTTGATATGAACCAGGTTTGCAAACTTGTCTATCAACGATGTCGCAGATTTGTAGGTGCATGAAAAAATCGGCATGCTAACGGAAATTCGCAAAGAAGCAATTAACCTTGCTGAGAAGTTCAGAGAATTTGTTTGCAATTTTACATTTGAAAACGTCTGATATTAGCCAAGATGTTTACTATGCGCAAATATTTGTCTGATCTGCAAATATATTTCGAATAAATAAAACATTTCTCTCATAGTAGGTTCCTTATTGCTTGTAATTTTTGTAAGTTTCGAGTTTCAGATTTTAAAGTTCATAAGCATTTAATGCTAAATCTTTATGTGAACAAAAGTAAAATGAATGGAAGCATAAAACTTTCTCTTTTTGCATTAATTCAGTTATCTTTAACTCTTGCTTTTTATCTAATAAGTGACTATCAAACACACGTTAAATGTTAAATTATTCATTGAATAAATGATTATAAAAAAGATAAAATATGAAAAACCTATACCCTTATTGCGGATCGATTTTGCTTCTCTTAGCACGATTAGATCTTATGTATAGTTAATATTCTACGCAAGAATTATTTATGGTTGCAGACATTTAGTAACCCAATAGTTTTTGGAAAGTACGCAAACAAAGAAATCTTCCCATAAAGTTTCGATTATTGAATTCGGAGCAAGATAGAACAGAAACTGTGTCAAATGATACTTCAAAACGGGCATCCATATTGCATTCGAGAACCTTCAGGAAGCATATTGTATTTGTAATTATAGACACACCGTTCTAAGCAGCGAAACGCTGACACCCAGTACTAAGTGAAAAATGATGTGCTTACTATTTTCAACATGACCATAGTTAAAACCAAACTGTTCGCACGATGGACATTGACATATTAAGCAAATGCAAGACCAAAAATGGACGATTATCCGTTCATAACAGTTCAATTGCACGTAAAATTCAAAAGGCGATTTTTAAGGTTGTCGGAAATTGACATGAAAATTAATTACAGAAGAAGATATGCTTATTTTTTCCCCAAAACGGTCTAATGGGGAGCGATAGAGTTATCCTTGTCCAGACCAAGTTTAGAAACATTAAATTGCTATATCAGAAAGAATAAACTTGTTTCAGAACATGCAAACAAACATCTTAAGATTTAATAGTGGCCATTATACGTTCATGCACAAACTACATCCTGAATTTATATCGTTTTACATCCAAGCATTTCACGACTTATTTGCTACAATAGACACTTCCAATCTGTTTTATACTAAAATAATTAGGGGGGAAACTACTTTCAAGTTATGCGTATCTTTTTATTCTCTACCACTGTATTTTACATCTGTTTAATAACAGTTTTGTGTGCAATCCAGTCACATTCAATACTTCAAACCTTTCGGCGAAGCATCGGCACATTTAAAGCTATCCTTATCCTTAATTAATTAAAACATAGAGGAAAGTAATCTTATTGATATTACAGGACTGCTTATATAAATCTTGAAGCAGTGACCGGTCTAAAGTTCAAAGCTACATTTTGCTGGACTAAATTTAAAACTGAAAGAAAATAAAAACGAAATCTATCGCTATGATCCATACACTATGTAAATTGCTTTGGAACGTGTTTATGATGAAAAGGGCGCTATATAAAGATGGTGTAAATTCTGAAATAATATGTCGTAATAATGCGCTTACTGAATGACTTGCCAGTCAATAAATGTAAGACTAAAAAATGTAAGTCTACATGCAGAGTAAAATCTAAGAATAAAACGGTTTAGTGTTTAATAAAACCCAAAAAAAAAAATCAGGTTAAGCATTATGCAATAAAGCCATGGTCACCTGACTGAGAAACGTGATGAAAACGCTAATATTGCGTAGATAGACATCAGGAAATACCTACTTTTACTCTCATTTTACCAAACAGAACTTTTAAAGAATATAACGGAGTTTAAGATCATCCACAGACATTCTTCGTTACAATCAAGCATCTAGTAAACTTATAACTGGCATAAAAATATCCTTTACTAGGTGGGAGAATGACACTATATATTGATATGGACTACATTCGAGAGGACCACGGATGCATATCCGGCGAATTACTACCTTAGTATCTGTAGAATAAAAATACGATATATCTTAACTTGTTAACAATTGATTTGAATTTTAGACTTAGTGACAGAAAACAATGTTTCCTTTAAACATTTTTTTATGAACCAGGCTTCTACACTGGTATACAAAAGATATCGTGGATTTGCAGGTGCACGAGAAAAAAAACGACATGTTAGCATAAATTCGAAAAGAGGCAATTAACCTTGTTGAGAAGTTCAGGGAGTTTGTTTGTAATTAACATTCGAAAAGGTCTGTTATTAGCCAAGATGTTTACTGTGCACAACATTTTATCTGATCTGCATTTATCCTTACGTATAATGAAACATTTTTCTCTCATCAGATTTGATACTGCTAGTTATTTTGGTTAAAGGCAGATCATTTTGTCACAATCTATAGTCAATATTATTTTCTACTGATTTCGCTTATAAATAATGTTTAGAGCGAATTTCTTTCATATTGATTACACTAGTGTGTAATCTCATCGAAGTCATGACAAAATGGTTACAAAGACAGATGAATAATTTCATCTTTGTTTTTCTTATATCTGTCTGTACTGATAATTATTTCAGACCTACTTATTACGTAAGAACTTGCTCTTTATTTCATAAGTTACTTTCTAATTCAGATTAAATAACCCACGAATCTTGTACTTACAAATTCCGAGCAGGATAGAACATAAACTGTGTCAAGTATAATGCTTCAAAACGACACATCCATATTTCACTGGAGAAAATTAAGCATATTGTGTTTGTATTTACCGATAGACCATGTTAAGTAGGTAAATGCTGACACCTTCAGTAAAACGAATTTCTACTATTTTCAATAAATATTTTGCTAATTACCAGCATGTCAGGTGCCATGTGAAAATAAGTGGGCAGAATCGAGGGCACGTTAATATTGCAAAACCGTTGTTCAAAAAAATGTTTGTTTACATTGATCGATGTATCAAACATATGCAAAGACATAACAAATAATGGACGAGTTTTCATTCTAGGTCTGTTCGATTGCATGGGAACTTGAAATAAAAAAAAAATCATTTCTTATTTCACACAATATTTAGTTTAATGTGGACACTATTTATATGTACATTGTTTGAAACTGAATAGGCGATTTTTATGGTTGTCTGAAACTGGCATGAAGCGGAATAACAAAAAAAATGCTTGTTTTACACCAAAATGCACAAACGGAGACGTTAGAGTTATACTTGTTAAGATTCCAGAATAGGAAAACTAACTTGCTACATCAGAAAGAATACAGTTGTTTCAGAACATGCGGAACAAACATCTTAAGATTTAATAGTGGCCATTATAAGTTCATGCACAAACTGCATACTGAATTAATATCATTATATATCTAAGCATTTCACGACTTATTTGCTCCACTGGACGTTACCAAGCAGTTTTATACTAAAATAATTAGGGGGGGAAACTACTTTCAATTTACGCTTATCTTTTTATTATCTACCACGGTAAATTACATCTCTTTGATAACAACGTTATGTGCAGCATCATACAAGGTATCCAGTCACATTCAAAAGTTCAAACCTTTCGGCAAAGGATCGACACATTCATAGCTACCCCTATGACATAGAGGCAAGTCATATCATATCTCATAACTGCTTTTATAAATCGCCAATCCATAGCTTTCGCTAGTGACCAGTCTATAGATCAAAACCACACTTTGTCAAAACTTGAGGACAAAAAATAAAATTTAATTCTGATGTTGTACAATAACACACTTATATCTTGCCTGTCAATAGTTTTATGTGCCGCTCTTAAGACGTTTTGGTCTTGTTATATTCTTCAATTGAAAGCAGGCGATATCACCTTTCATTCAGCGAATTAATTTCCATGTTACTAACATTCTGAAATATAATTTTCTTCGTTTAAGGAACGAATTAGAAGTGTAATGTAGTCACCGATAGGTGATATTTGCGGTGATTGTATTGTGTAAAGTCATTCAGCTTTGGGTAACCGAACGATTAACATAAATAATTTTTACATAGCATTCATAACGCTATTGTATACGTGGCATGGCTGAAAATAATAGCGAACATACGGAGGAAACTCAAAGAGAATCTAATTGACCTACGCCAGTAGACTCGGTTATGCGAGAAGTCTCGGAAGAACTGCAGCAGCAACATCAAGAAGTTAGAGCTCTTTGTGCTGAAGTTCAGGGAAATTCACAAAACGTGGTTAGTGAAGTGAAAAAGTTAAAAAGTGAAAAGGACACATTTTGGAAGTGTCAAGGTTACACAATTTAGTTTGAATTTAACAGTGATTTGCGCAGTACAGTTGATCAGTTGGTGTGGTTGTTAGATAACCAGAAGTTTGACTATTCCAAGGAACTTTGTACAGAATTAACATATAAACTGAAAAAGTGCAACAAATTGATACGTATTGCGGATACATCTTCAGGAGGCTGGGAAACTGTGAGACAGTACGAAACTAATCCCATAGCCAGTGATACAGATAACGAGTCTAAAATTTATAAGGCAGAAACTCGTGCGCTCAAACGCAAGCGTTCAAACTCGCGTGGAAGGGGCATGACCACTGCTTCAGTTCTTCGCACTGGTGATGGCGTTTATACTGGTACTAAGTCTTGGGGATCGTTTGCTGACACTAGATTTCAACCCATGCAGGGAAGCGCTAGAGGGAAGTCTTTTCGTGGCCCATTCAACAACCCCACTTCCGGTAGCTACATGCAACAGTTTTGTACCAACTGCGAAGCACCAGGGCCTTGTTTTAATTGCGGCGAATACTACCACTTCCGGAAGAACAAAAATCAGAAGTTCAACAATCCCAGCCGGGAATCAGCCGACAAGTGGAAACTAGAAATGATGTGTGTATATCCAACCATGACAACATTTTCAAAGATGAGTATTTTTTATGATTATGGCAAGTTTACACATGATATTTACGAATGTGAACAACGTAAAAAACAAATTATAGTAAAAGGTTGATTAAAAGAGAAAATAAAATTTTAGCGGAACATAAATCCAAGTGATTTCATCTTAGATGTTATAGATAATGGTTATAAGTTACCACTTTTTTTTAACTCCGCCTCACACTTTTTGTAAAAATAACAAATCTGCTCTGTTAGAATATGATTTTGTCACTGAGGCTATTCAGGATTAACTAGATAGATCTTTGATAAAAAAGAGACAAGCATTGCCAACAATCTAAATATCAAATAATGTAGTTGATTATTGTATTGTAGTATCAAAGTGTATGATGCATTCTTAAATTTACCCAAAAGAATACAACTTGGATATGGAATCATAATGGTGTATGTTTTACTATAGGGCTTTGTGCGCAAGTCAGTAGTGTTTTGATAAAATATTAGGTATTTCAGGATTTGGATGGACAGTCTGATTATTATTAAAATTACATACAAGTACCCACGTGCCGCAAACCAACTACGCGCTCTAGAAATTGCTGGAGGAACTCTTCACGACAAAAGAGGTGTAAGTTTACGCTTACCTACAATATAGATGAGTAAGAGATAAGTCATGTGGCGCATAGGTTCAACAAAACCATGTTCAGTATGAAAAACTACAACAGTCATAGTCAAACCATTAGACTATTTATCTGCCGCTTTGCGACTTCAAAGTTGACAATTTTACTGTCATATTTTAAGAATAAGGGATCTGCTACCTCCCTAACTACGTCTGTGAATGACTTCGACATTTCATTTACACTATTTGCATTGTTCATCTATATCATATTTTGATAACATGCCATTTAGAACTGGCAAATTTGCTATTAAACCAGCACAGTATGCTTCTTTTGCATTGTTATCCCATTTGACGCACTCGTATAAAAGGATGTGGAGCAATTTTCAACCTCGAGTGACTTTAAGGCAGCATGATCACTAAACTCATTGAAATTACTAACATTAACATTATTTATCATTTTATTTGTTTTAATTGATAGTAAATAATCAATTACGCTGCCTCCATTATTACTGTAACATGATAAAATCGGCGCCTAAACGGCCGTTTTGCTATTCGAAGGGAGGTAGACTTGCTCATGTCTTTTAGTCTGTTACCACAAGAGTTACTTCCCTTCTCTATTGAAAAATGTAAATAAAAATGCACAATGCATACATTCTGTGGTATTAAAACTGGATTCTGTAGTAAAATTCGATGTGGAAGGAAACTGATGTAAAAATTAGTCCGTCAATATGGGAGGAGTTTAATTTTGATATGACCTGATATCAAAATAAAATATCAGGCAGGTGATACCAGGCACTTTGCTTAGTAGTTGCATGATAAAAAGCGGTATCGATTGCTTTGCCCAACTACTTAAAATAGTCCGATCAATTCGTACCAGAAAATGCCAAAATACTTTAGAAAATGGGAAAAGCACCAAACATTGGCACAGCTTTTTATTAAAGCATAAAAAACATTTGATATCTTTCAAAATGGACGATACGGTGGCCATTTCAAAATGGCCGCCAAAACTCAATATTTACCTTATCCACAGCAACATATTGAAACATTATTGTTATTCCTCCACCGGTGTTTAGCCGGAGGGGGCTTATGGGTTGCCCACATATGCATGTCAAAACGTCGGCCATGCGAAGTGGGATACTGTAATAAAAATAAATTTTAAACTACAGCAGATTTTTTCATGATACTTGGTACATGGATAGATGGCAATGTGGAGAATACCAATGTCATTTAAATTTGTTCCTATGGCAACAAATGTTATTGCTATGGCAACAAATACTGCACGAATATGACAAAAAATGTCATCCTGCATTTCTTCAAAACTAGGAGAGATTGTTTCTTGAGAAATTGTACATAGATAGGAGGAAAAATTGAAAACATGCTTGTTATATTATTTTCTCCTTTTGTACATCATTTTGTCTGTCTGTGTGTCCGTCCATCATTCGCAAATGGCGGATTCTTCAATAACTTCAAAGGTGCAAATCATAAAGACTTCTTTATGAAACCTTTTTTATAATGGTAGGTAATATGGAGAATGTGAAGGTCAATTGATTTAGTTTCTACATAAAATTGTAGTTCCTATGACACCAAGTACGACAACTACCCCTTTCGGGTTGGGACTTCGAAATGCAAGAATAGATTATAGCGACGGGCTAGTAGGATCAAATGAAACAACGTTTCTTATCATGGACCCGCAGTCACAATATCTGCATAATAAATTGATCACATAATCATTGATTATGTAAATTGCTTTCACGGACAACACTTAGTATAACTTATTATTCTGTGAAACATATTACTCGGTACAGTGAGCTGAAATCTGAAATAAGGTACATGTCAGATACTCGTGTCAGTACACACAAGCACGAGATTGTCGACAACTTTAGTTAACTTGCATAAGGCAGTGCAGAGCATTTCAGCAGTTTTGACAAATTACATCTTCCTCGACAGCCTTTATCTAGGTTGCACATGCAGCTGAGGAGCTATTGGTATGAGACTCAGGTACTTGAGGCAAAAACTACTAGAAAGGTTCCAATTTATCAAAGATACCTCTGGTCAGCCTTATTTACTAGTATCTTGACTTGGAATCTTAGAAAAGTGATAGAACACCTGACCCCCGTATGTGCCCGACCTAATGGGCAACCTTTATTAATATGTTCAAGAGGTGTAGCAGACGATGCAGGAATGCACACTATAGCCCTTATCTTTGTGTGAACAGATGGTTGATCAGCTACTTGACATGTTTTGTTGTAAAGAAAAGTTTCGAAAGCCTCCATCTATACCACAAAAATATTCTATGAACGGTTTGTTTGAAGGAAGGTGTAGAAAATGCATTTAAAATCTTGATTCACCGGTAAGCGCGAGCTGTACTGGTTAGTTTTGTTTGACAAGACAGTGTTATTCTTACATTGGACTGCTTAACTGGTAGTGACATAGCCTTACAAATGGTAAATGATAATATTTGTTGTCTTAAAACTGGTAAATTGGTATTAGAATTGTGTTTCGAATACATGTGCTCATTAGATAAATCCGCAAGTACTCACATTTAATATGTCCTTATCTATTAATTTCAGTAAAATATCCAGACAGAGATATTAGAGCTTGTGTAGAAATGATAGATTCTGCTCCTAATTTAAAACCCCATCACACTCAGCCGCGTTCCCACTACGTCCTAAAAACTGGCAGGACGCAGTAAGAACTTGTACAATATGGAAGGAATACAGTAGACGCCGATAAGTACATGATAATTATGGTCTCCACGAGTGTGGAAGACGCGGTCGAACTTTGGACATGTCCAACATGTGGTCGAATCAGGAAGCAGGAAGAACCTTATATGGACGTAGCAATGATGTAACTAAAACCTAGTAGGACATAGTACAAGCGTGATGCGGACGGGAAAGACTGCATGGCGTGCTCATTGCGCTGTCACTGGGTTGTCATTGCGTTCTTGCTACGTCAATGGAGTTCTCACTACGACCTCACCATACCTGTGTGCTATGACTATGGTATGTCCGTGCCACGTTGTAGAATACGTTCTTTCTGTGCTTAACATGTCTATGTCACGTTTGCAGCAGGTTCTCACCGTGTCTGTTTCAGATTCTGGGAATTGAGTATGAATACTGGATCAAATTCCCCACCACTTCCTTTTCAACTAGCAGTGGGTATGATCGCACATCATCAGGAATCACCATATAATCACGGACTCGGCAGCACTGGCAGCCTGTAGTGGACTTCTGGACCTTCGTATACCCTTCACACTGCCGTTAGTTTTTCCACCACGGCCTCTCTATAAGTCTGTCCCGATTTGTTCAGAGAGGGGGTGGGGGCCGGGCTTGTCGTATATTGTATTTAGCTGTTGTTGAGTGTAGAAGCGGACACAATATAACTTGCAGAAGGAATGAAAAAGAGGCGCGTGGTGTAGTAGTTTTAAGTAGTCGACGAATGCACTAAGGTGATAAGCGAATGGTCAAAGCATGATAAGCGAGAGGTGCAATCTGATTGGTCGTACTAAGAATGCAGTAAGAACGCATTGGACGATAAGATGCACGTGGTAAGAAAATTTGTATGAACGTGTTAGACTCCATGAAAACCTGGCAAGGATGTTGTAAGGGCGCAGTATGAACTTTAGAACTGTACATTTTTTCGACCCCCGTCCCCACCGCGCCGACATTTTCAGGAGGCAGTGTAATCTTCATGGTATTCGTCTGAGAGTGATCGGGGTATTAGTGACTGTACATTATATGCTTATGACATTAAACTGTAAGACTATTGTTATGGCACAATGTGCTACAATTTGACAAAAACAGAACATTACAGGAACATGCAAATGTAAATTTGATTACGCTGATCAAACGGCAATGACTTTTTTCTAAAGAAATCATGATAGTATGACAGGCCAGGGATGTTCACATGGTCTATCGCTCTAACGTAGTTAATGAATTATATAGTTTTACTAAGTGTCTTTAGTTCTCTTAGTGTGAAAAAATTGAAATGAATACAGCAAACCTAACAAATTCTGAGTCGCGAAAACTAAGGACAAAGTGAAACACATGTCATTTATTCAGTAATACACACTACAGACATACTTCGTTCGCTCAAACTCTGATAATTCGAACACCATCCTTCATTTGAACCTATCGTCAGGTCCCAACCGAATTCCTTTATAATATGTTCTTCGATCACTCAAAATACCAATAACTCGAATACATTTTCACGGTCCAGACGGGTTCCAGTTAAATGAATTTACAATTGTTGTAAATTTCTGCACATGACTGTTGCCTTTTTAAACATTCTTGATATGCAGCTTACCACTATATACTTAATTTTGACTCACATAAATGCATTCTGAAATAAGGTACATGTCAGATACTCGTGTCAGTACACACAAGCACGAGATTGTCGACAACTTTAGTTAACTTGCATAAGGCAGTGCAGAGCATTTCAGCAGTTTTGACAAATTACATCTTCCTCGACAGCCTTTATCTAGGTTGCACATGCACCTGAGGAGCTATTGGTATGAGACTCAGGTACTTGAGGCAAAAACTACTAGAAAGGTTCCAATTTATCAAAGATACCTCTGGTCAGCCTTATTTACTAGTATCTTGACTTGGAATCTTAGAAAAGTGATAGAACACCTGACCCCCATATGTGCCCGACCTAATGGGCAACCTTTTTAATATGTTCAAGAGGTGTAGCAGACGATGCAGGAATGCACACTATAGCCCTTATCTTTGTGTGAACAGATGGTTGATCAGCTACTTGACATGTTTTGTTGTAAAGAAAAGTTTCGAAAGCCTCCATCTATACCACAAAATATTATATGAACAGTTTGTTTGAAGGAAGGTGTAGAAAATGCATTTAAAATCTTGATTCATCGGTAAGCGCGAGCTGTACTGGTTAGTTTTGTTTGACAAGACAGTGTTATTCTTACATTGGACTGCTTAACTGGTAGTGACATAGCCTTACAAATGGTAAATGATAATATTTGTTGTCTTAAAACTGGTAAATTGGTATTAGAATTGTGTTTCGAATACATGTGCTCATTAGATAAATCCGCAAGTACTCACATTTAATATGTCCTTATCTATTAATTTCAGTAAAATATCCAGACAGAGATATTAGAGCAGTTTGTGTAGAAATGATAGATTCTGCTCCTAATTTAAAACCCCATCACACTCAGCCGCGTTCCCACTACGTCCTAAAAACTGGCAGGACGCAGTAAGAACTTGTACAATATGGAAGGAATACAGTAGACGCCGATAAGTACATGATAATTATGGTCTCCACGAGTGTGGAAGACGCGGTCGAACTTTGGACATGTCCAACATGTGGTCGAATCAGGAAGCAGGAAGAACCTTATATGGACGTAGCAATGATGTAACTAAAACCTAGTAGGACATAGTACAAGCGTGATGCGGACGGGAAAGACTGCATGGCGTGCTCATTGCGCTTTCACTGGGTTGTCATTGCGTTCTTGCTACGTCAATGGAGTTCTCACTACGACCTCACCATACCTGTGTGCTATGACCATGGTATGTCCGTGCCACGTTGTAGAATACGTTCTTTCTGTGCTTAACATGTCTTTGTCACGTTTGCAGCAGGTTCTCACCGTGTCGGTTTCAGATTCTGGGAATTGAGTATGAATACTGGATCAAATTCCCCACCACTTCCTTTTCAACTAGCAATGGGTATGATCGCACATCATCAGGAATCACCATATAATCACGGACTCGGCAGCACTGGCAGCCTGTAGTGGACTTCTGGACCTTCGTATACCCTTCACACTGCCGTTAGTTTTTCCACCACGGCCTCTCTATAAGTCTGTCCCGATTTGTTCAGAGAGGGGGTGGGGGCCGGGGCAGACTTTTCTTCTGCTTAATAGCAAATTTTATCCAAGGGAGACAACATTTTTTTCATTTTTTTTTTTTTTTGGAAGAGCGGTATTTTTGTTAATATAATATGTTTGATTTTTTTCAAACAGGTGATTTTAGCATATTATACTGGTGACTTTAAGTGTCTTTATAAGTTTTATAGATAATATTAGGTATTTCTGAAAATATAAACATGCATGGCAGCCATCTTGGATTTTTCGGCCATATTGGATTTTTTGGAGTGGGTCCCATGCTCATTTTTAGTGTTTTTGCCCTAAAGTAGTTATGTACCAAGTTTTGTGCTTTTCCCATTTTCTGAAGTATTTTAACACCATTTTACTGGACTAAACTGAAAGGTTTTATTCTATTCTTTTGCTAGAATAAATAAAAAGCCAATGCATATTTTCTTTAAGTTTCATCCAAGCCTAAAAGAAATCAATTATGATAGGTATATACAATATCACTTTAATTATGTCTTCCACATGTAGTTGGAGGGGACACATTAATTAAGTATTGTCCGTATGTCCGACAGTCTGTGTGTATGTTAAAAAGATTGTCTGTGCAACTCCTCGGACAACACTAGGCGGTTTTACGTAAAACTTCACACGACTGACCATTGCTCAGCCTAGTTCTGCATATCATCGGCATTTTCTGGGTCGATCATTTGTGTTGGAGATATGGCCTTTGATTCATCAAATATTATGATGTTTTGAACACTTCCCTTATACAATAGGATAGATTTGGAAGCACATCAGTGCACATTGTTTCTCATTGTGCATATTTTTGGCATGTCTCGATTCAGTGATTTTCAGCAGAGTTTTGGCCCTTGATATTTTCGTATTTAACCTTGGCTGGACAACTGCTTCGATACCATCTCGCGGAATTACACAAACAAATTTCAAAGAAGTGATCATTGCTAAGCCTTGTGCATATCGTGGGCATGTTCCAGTTTGGAGTTTTTGCCCTTGATTCGTCAAATTTGGTGATGTTTAGCCTTAGCCTTTTCTCTTACATAATAAAGTGGATTTCAACCAAATTTTACAGGAGTGATCAGTGATAAGACTCGTTATGCACGTTATTGGCATGTTCCGGTTAAGGTTAAGGACCCCTAATTGTAATGTTTAAAAATGGTATTTGCTAGGTAAAGTTGACTGTGTTTTGACTGTGTTTTGCAAATTTTAAACACTTTTACCTTGCCGTTTTTTATAAATTTTGTATAATTTATGGTATTTCCGCAAGCTCATGTAGAGACAAATTGCGTGCAACTGAGGACTACTGTTTTACACAACAAAAACAAGCAGCAACGGATTCTAGAATAATTATGAACTTTATTTTCACATTCGAAATATTTTGAATCATTCCGCTAGTGTTAGGGTTTAGAGTTTAGGGTTAGGGTTGAAATTGGCAAACTTAATTTTACACAGAGTTGTATAGGAAAAACCTTTAACAATTTTCTTGTCTTGAACCACAGTGCACAGAGTTTAGATATTTGGCATGTAGCATTGTCTAGTGGTCCTCTACTTACATTCGTAATCAACATCAATATCACACAATAAAGTGTTGCGTACCGATCATATAAGACGACTAAAATACTCACACTATATATTCAAATCATGATCGGTCTATGCACAATGAAATGTTATTTCTTCAGGTGTATTGGTTGAAATATCACTCAATAAGCACTGGCTATCAGTCCTTTAAGAGCTTTGATTGCTATTAAGCCAGGGGTGTTGCACATTTTATTACCTGTTATGAACAGACTCAATCAAACCGAATCTGATGTTAGGTTGCTTGGTTGCGATCTTTGCTTCTAAGACATTTTTCTCAAAGATTTTCTTAACTATCACAACACCGATAATTAATTTACTAAGGAGTTACTTAACTATAATAGGGAATCGATCCTACTTATTTTCGATCCCTCTACGGTAACATGCGATATACCGAATGAGATATATACTATCGAATTAAAAATGTACTTCCGGCACGTGCACAGAGCGTCTGACTTCGTATTTTTGGAAGAATACGCTTTTTCCTTGTGCCTAATAAGCGTCCACATAACTTGTCGGAACCGTAACGTCTTACACATCAGTACAAATATGGATATATGGTATATATACACGCAGTGTGCACTTGTAAATAAAAGCACCTAGTGAGCACAGTTTATATAAATAAATAATTTTTACCTCTCCGGAGGGTGCGCCTATCCAAGAGGCGGAAATTACCTGTAATACAATACAATTTGGGCAGTGTTGCTTTTATTCCAAAATCTACCTTTAAATTGATAGGGAATCGATCCTACGCGTAGCGACGAAAATCAGAACCGATCCCTTTACGGTAACATGCGATATACCGAATGCGATATTTACTATCGAATTAAAAAAATGTGTCCTTCCGTGCTCTTTTCAAATGTTATGGGATGAGTTTATGTCGGATCGATTCCCGATTGAGGCAGTGCCTTATTTCATATTACTACAGTAAAGGATAGGGTATCTGCAGTAGGAGGCAAGGCGATCATTTATCGTATGGTGGTAAGCTATTATGTATACTGAGATATGGGGATGGGTGTACAGGACTCAGATTCGAACAGGTTACATTATTCAACAAGTGATGATGATACTTTATCTTTGCGATAGTGTAACTAGTGATTAGTTGTCATTAGAAGCAGTTCGCACTTTGTTACTCAATACAGCCATCTAATATTTGTTGCCCAGTCTTGTTTCTCCGTTTTCAATTACCTATGGAGTAACTAATTACCGCACCCACTATGTTTAAATTGATACCGTGACTTCAATAGCATAAAGTTTCAGGCGAACACCAATACTTCGTAGGAGGAAAAGGTCGTCTAAATGTCGAGTAGTTCTTGTCTTACAAGAATCTTATTAATTAAATAATCACCCTAATGTCCGTCAAACACTATTGTGTCACCTATGTTTCTGAAAACAAACCAAACCTTAATTTAATAATGAACCGTAGTTACATGATGATTAGGTGACTATGCATGTTTATGGACCTGATCAATGTGGTATTTACTCCGGCTGATAGACCGAGGTTAATATCATTTCGATGAGGTCAATAGACTTGGATATTTACCTAGATCATCATAAGTAAATATTTTATATTATCACTTCACTGAAAAGAGCAAATGTGATTGGTATCTAATAAAAATGAATGCTGGCTATTTTTAAGACAGACAACCCACCTGTATTTACTACTCGTTTATAATTACAAATAAAATAATATGTAGAATATGAAACTGTATTTAAAAGAACTACAATTAAAATATGAATATAACAAATGTAATATACATGGAAAACAGGCTTATTCACAAAAATAACACTTTATGCGGTGAATATCACTTTCTACGGACATCCATGAGACCAGTTACTGACCAGTGAGATAAAAAATTCAAATCATAGTCAGAAAATAAAACACATTATTCAAATTGTTCCTTCATTAACATATAATGTGAAATCAGAAATGAAACAAAATGTTCGATTAATGTCAGATATTTGAAGTATAAAAAGCTAAAAAAAAATGTTTCCATGAAAAACAAATAAAATATTACATATTCATGTTGAACTAATTGTTAGAAATATATAGAGGATATTTGTTTGTTTCAGTGTAAGATCGAAATATATTTCACCGAGTGAACACCATAATGCCATATTTTATTTTATGCTAACTAATGAAATACTGTATTCTATCAGTTAAATATTTTCATATCTCATCACTCACACTGTGAAAATATGAAATCTATATTTTCACACTGTGAGAGATATAGCTCCGCCCCCTCATACATTGTGTATGAATTTTAAATTATTTGCTTAAAACTGGATGAAAATTGTAGTCGCACTTTGTTCTTTATAGTATATTTCTCGATTCAAATCATTTTACTTAATGAGAATTTCATAACGTTATGCAGCAAAAAAATAAAATAAAATGGAACTTTATGTTGTGTGCGTATTATAACGTCACAACACGTCTGACGTCATGTCTGTTTACGCGCGTCTGTTTCCCGCGCTGAGATTAAAAATTGTTGTAAAATGCACATCTCAACGTGATTGAGCATAAAATAAAAAGAAAATTTGTTTGTTTTTCGTGAATATGGAATATATCTCACTGAGAAGTGAGAAAATGTTCACATTTTCACTCGCGCTACGCGCTCGTGAAAATATTGGAAATTTTCTCACTTCTCAGTGAGATATATTCCATATTCACTCAAAACAAACAAATATCCTCTATATATACCTTTACTGAAGAATATTTTGCTAGAGATTTTCTATAATTCATACTATTTCGCATTCCTGTGTAGTTCCGTACCAGTGAAAAATAAAATAAAATGTATGAAAGAGTGAAAATATCAATTTTATTTCCCTGATAAAGTTCAGTATTTCACTGAAGAGCATAAAATAAGTCATTTTATTTTTGAGCAAATGTACACAGTGCAAAATTTCTAACCGGTCAACTAAGCTACAGAAACACGCCCATTAGGTCACATTTCAACGCATTGCGGTATATATAAATGCTGTATTTAGTTGTCTGAAAATATGTGGCACTATCAATGTGCACACAGTGATATTGTGAACTTTAATTGGATAGTGTATTTATTATAAACATCTCAATTATGCATTTCGTTAGGATTTGTTTTTCCTGAATAAAATTTTCTTAATTTCATATTTTTAACTTGTGTCCACATTCATTTAAAACAGCTTATTAAACAAATTACGAGAAAATTTGTTTTGTCATCAGGCAGTTGTAAATTTTTAAAATGAACATTTCAAACATCTCTTCGACTATATTACAACCAAATGCATCGTCCTTTGTTTTCATTTCCATAGGAGTTGTGATGACGATTGTATTTTTTCTTGCACTTTTCGGAGATATATCAATACTAACTGTTTACAACAGGACTAAGTTAATACAAAGCACATCCAATCTTTGGGTAATATCTGTATTATACTGTGATTTATTCATTGTTTTAAACTCGTTTCCGTTAGTGATAACCTCAAGTTTTGCGCAGAAATACATTTTAGGAGAACCCGGATGTATATGGGACGGGTTCATTGTTACATGGTTAGGAATTACCTCTATATATCTTTTTGCCGGACTCTCGATACACCGATATCGTATTATGTCTAACGTAGGACATAACAGTGAAGGATTCACAAGAAGCAAAAGTAAAATGTTGATAGTATTTTGCTTCTTCCTTGGATTGGTTTGGGGAATCGCACCATTACTTGGTTGGGGATCATTTGCTCTTGAAGGGTTAGGTGTATCATGTGCACCAGATTGGCGTTCTCGGAAATTGACAGATATCACCTACATAGCATGTATGTACATACTTGCTTTACTGGTTCCCCTGTGTATCATTATATACTGTTACTTCCGCATTTTGATGCAGGTAAGTGAAAATAATCCTTAAGTAATTTACTACTGATTTCTTGCACACCGGACTGGCGTTTCCGGTGATTTTACCCATGCCGGCAAAACCCATCTGGCACCCCATGCCAGATGACTCTCGTGTCGTTAATGACAACTAGCGATTCATGCATTGATTATATATTGTTTATGTAAAATACAGAAAAGTCCGGTACCTTGATAGTTTTTCTCCGTTCCTTATAGTATATTTCTCGATTCAAAATACGTTATTTTACGGTAAGAACGTACCTTTAGGCTACAAACGATAAATCTGAAGTTGAACTTTGTTATTGTGCGTCACTGAAACGTCATGACGTCACTTTTGCGAACGGACGTTAATTTCTCGCACTTTGTATACTTACTCTACTATAAGAAAGAGTGCTTCAAAGAAAGTATTTCAATTTGCTTTAATTATTCTACGGTATGCAAGAAATTAATGTGTCAGAATAAAAAAGCATGACATGTATTATTAACAAAGTGAAACTTTATTAATTACATAATTCGTGCCAGTAACTATCAGTTGAATAGTTGCTTAACAGATTCATTGTGTGCATTTTGAGTACAATCTGCAGAGTTTTGTCTTTAAAGTATTTTAAAATTAGTCAAAACATGTAATAAAGGAAAATAAATTTGTTAGTTTCACATGTAAGATCATATTATCTTTCACTCATTAACTCCACAGCGTGAGTGTGTTCACTCGTGAAAGATATTTCAATCTTTTACTGAAACAAACAATTTTTAATCCCCTATTTACTCGTAACGGTACTTACATTAACATTTTAAAACCTATTTCAGATATGGAGGCAGAAAAGAAACCATTCTGTGCGGATACAACAACGACAAGTACGGAGGGATATCCGGGTCACAGTATCCGTCGCACTTACTATACGTGAGAACATTACATAGATATGTTGCTACAAACTAACTCTGACATTAACTCTTTATTTTAAATGTGACATATACTGTAATATTAAAATTCTATTGCGTAGAGATTCGTAAATACGAATTAGTCATGGAGATAACATTTAGAACTACTTTTGGGTTAATGGGATTTTTTTTTTTTTACTTTGGGATTTAATTTCGTAGATGTACGCAACAAAGACATCCACGAATGTCTGTTACCCGAGAATGTTGATGTTTTAACAGTACTGATAACATGGCGAATAAGAGAGAAAAGCAGATAGGTTAGAAACATGTTTCCAGTATATCCAGTATATAGAAGGTTAAGATTCTAAGAATATATATATATATAATGAACATTTTTAGAACTAATTATTTTACATACAGATTGGCATATTTATTCCCCATAATATAATTTATTATGTTAACAAGAAATTTCGATGGTCTTATAGAGCTTAAGGAACTATAGAAGGATAAATGCATATACATCTAGAAAGTTGTTTGCTCTCCAGTGATATATAACGTTTCCCTACTTTTAATTAAGTTTGGTTATCAAAATTTTAACTGCTGTTTATTTTTTAACGAGACTGTTTCTTAAATTCTCCGCGCAGAAAGATATAAGGAAGTGCGAGCAATCTTTCACTTCATGCTATTTAAACTGAGACAGTGTATATTCTGGTAGAGAATTATTTAAGGAACGAAAAGACCGATTACATAGAGTTAGATTCCTATTTTAAATGTATATTTTATTACTTTTATAAAATTTTGTAATTACTCCCCTTTAATATGAAAGTATATAAAAAGCTGGGTATTTCTTTTTATTTCGATACAATGTCTAGTTTTACATTTGCATTTGATAGACATATCAACTATGGAACAATCTGAACCAAAATGCAAGTTTAAAAGCTGTGTGTAGCTTCTGAATTCATTTATTTCCAATCTACCTTGGTTGCGCAACCAAGATAGGCAAAGGGAGGTAATAATAATTTTTCAAACTTGCGTTTCTAATGAATTCCATCTAAATACATAATTTTTAATGCAAATATTTTACAGATATATTACAATATGTCTAATATTTATACATTTCTTTAGGCAAAGTATGTTTATCAAATTTATACTTATGATAAAAATAACTCTATCTTGGTTGGGCAACCAGGATAGGAAAATGAAATTTTAAAAATACCTCCAGTGAAAATCTAATTTGTATTAAGTGTTAAGTGAACATAAATGAGTGTAAATGATCAGATGCTAAAGTTTCGAACAAATCCGTTACATGGCCAAAATCTGATTATCCACCTTTAAGCAGATGCTCAAATTGGGTGGGGTAGGGGCGTGAGGGAGGTAGCATATTTCGTTACTTCTCATAAACAGACACAGTCAATCCGAATCAGCTATTATTTTGCATATGTTCAAATGATCTTCTTATAGACTTTATCAAACTTTTTCCCTAGCCAGTGTTTTTGTTACAATTTTAACCAACGTTTAAATTATGTTTCATACAATTTCAGTTTCATTTCTAGTGAGTTGGATGCCGTATGCAGTAGTATGCCTATTAGAGTCATTTTTCAACATGGATTTGCTAAATGTCTCACCGATGCTTGTCCAACTACCTTGCCTGATGGCGAAAACGGCTTGCGTTTGGAACCCTCTAGTTTATGTGTGTCACAACAGCCAATTTCGAAAAGCATTCATTCAACATTTTGGAATTTCAAGAATATTTAGTCAACAATCACGTGAAACTGAACTCGAAATGATTGGTTCAGGTGAAAGTGCACGTAGTTCACGGAACACAATAAAGTTAAACAGACGCGAGTCACATTTATGAAATATATTGCCTTCCGATTTCATTGAAGATCTCTGAATGTAGCGTAAAATAAAATGGTGTAGTGGTTTTTAACGAAATGGTATTGAATATAGATTTTCTGTCTATCCGTAGGAAGAGAGTTACTGCCACATTTACCATGAAAACAATTTGTATTGTCAAACCAGAATTATTCGTGCTAAACTTATTTTCTAAACTTGTGACTCTAACACGACCCTATTTATTTTCCAATTTAAAAAGTCTTTTTAGCTTTCTTTATTCATTCTATTTATTGTCAGTGCATTCTTATTTCTTAAAACCATACCTAAATAACTACATAAAGTCACCTTACACTGACTAAATAGATACTATACTGTTTCATTAATTCAATAAAATCTTCAGACATTAAACACAGTGTCTTGGTGTTATTGTATATTGCAAGTGTGCATATTCGAACGGATCTGGAACAGTATATGAAGATTTGAATCTGCCCAGCGAAATGTAAGTCAGAGTTGCCTGTGCTCACCAAAGATGCGTATATTGACTTGTTTCAGCCACACCCTTTGGTTTTTCAGCCAATCCCTTTGGCCAAGAAGTGATCAGTTTCAAAAGTAACCCCGCTTCAGGTTACGAAACTCTACTCTGTAATCCTGGGTGTACAGGTATACATATACTGTCAAGTACAAAAAATGTTACGTAAATTATGCTTTAAACATAGTTTTTGAACATTTTGTAGACAAATAATATACAGTCATGATGAAGTTAAAACAATAAAGCCTTCGTCATGATTCTGCATACGTCGAGTAACTACAGATCGATAACGACATGGCAAATCACATTTGATAGCAGAAGAATTTGACCAACTGATTGCTTTCCCCGGTAAAAACAACAAACTAACAACATTTTAAATATAGTTTGTAGTTTTAACAAGAATGGTATCGACATTGTATGACAAATATCATCGTTACAATGCTTGAAAAAATAATGAATAAAGTCCACATCATGGCCGTTGCTCCAGAAAAATAAAACATCGCACATGAAGTTTGGATAATATATGCATGTCAACTTCATGTTGATTGTGTATACAAAGTTTCATTTATGTTGGATGGAACCTGTCGATGAAGTTCTGATGTAAAGTCAAAAAAGGAGCATAAATTCAGACATGAAAGTCCCGAGAACAAACGTACGTCTGCTCATATTGACGATGTATATCAAGTTTCATTTTAGTTAAACAGAAACTGTAGCTGCAGCTGAGTACACAATATTCTAATGTGTTTGTAATATTTCAAGGTCAAAGAAGGCAATAACTTAAAAAGTAAGCAGGCGTGAAAGTCCCGACGATATGCGCATGTCCATATTTTGTTGATGACGGGTACAAAGTTTTATTTAATCAAATGGAACCAGTAGTAGGGTTTAATGTAGTTGTAATGTTTCAAAGTCAAATAAAAGGTCATAACTCCAATAAAAATGACCAGACATGAAAGTCCTGACATTGTGTGCTGTCCACTTCACGTTTTATTTCGTTTGGATAGAGGCTGTAGGAGGATGTTTTGATGTAGTTTCCGCGTAACAGTCATAAATACGTCAAAAATAATGATCGAACATGAAAGTCCCGATAAAATGTGCA